>NC_090173.1:16732134-17007134 GCF_024679245.1 Pseudorasbora parva
TACGCTCAATTTACCTGAATCATCTGGCAAGATAGTTGGTGCCAAATGAGGACCTTGCATACATCATCTCCTGTATCGTTCCCCCTGTCAAAGTAAAGCGCTTTGAGTGCCTTGAAAAGCGCTATATAAATCGAACACATTATTATTAGTGCCAATCTCCTTTCTTCTAAACTCAGGTTGGCCTTCTTAAGGTCTCTAAGCTGCTGCTGGAAGTTGATGTCCCTCTCATTGGCATCTTAAAGACAAAGGCAGAAAGACAGAAGTCTTTTACATGTAGTTTCTGCCTCTTTAGCTGAAACTAAGTACTGACTACAACCACAGACATTCTTGAAGCGCTGAGGTGTTGTGGTCTGACAATTGAAGATGGAATGCATTCATACTCTTCGTAATCGACGCGCCATCCTAAATAAATCAGTTTCTTGCGTGATACCCTGAATTTTTTCGAATATGATTTCTGACCTATAAGGTTGCCAGAATAATAATCATACACGGTGTGTTAATAGGCCAGAGGAGAACTGGCACCCCGACTGAGTCTGGTTTCTCCCAAGGTTTATTTTTCTCCATCATGCCCCGATGGAGTTTTGGTTCCTTGCCATTGTCGCCTTTGGCTTGGCTTGCTCAGTTGGGGACACTAAAATTATGATTAAAGTTATTCAACTAAATATACAAATAAAATTAATTAATTAGGTCTTATTTAATTCTATAAACTATAATACTGATCTGCCAACATTGTCACTGTATGATAAATGAAAATAAGCTGATAACATCACTGTTTTCTCCAGAACGACTCTACAGCCAAATTTAATTTTGTTGCAGTATTATCCTGTTTGACACTGTGAAGCTGCTTTGACACAATCGTGATTGTAAAAGCGCTATATAAATAAAGTTGATTGATTGATTGATTGATTGATTGAGCCTTGTGCATGGGTGGGCTGTTGGGAGTACTGGGAGATGTTAGGTGTCCAACAATGGGATGTGAACCTGATTGTTCCTGTGAGTATAATGGACCTGGTTCAGGCTCAGGCATCCCTACTCCTCAGTGGAGGTCAATATCACCACAAATCACTGCTGAGGCCAAGTATTGACAGTGCCTTATCTACTTTATGTGTAAGAAGGGGGGAGTCATTGGCCCACCACATGTTTTATTAATTGTTGATCTCTGTGGTACCCTTGAGGCTTGCAAAGTCCTGCCACTTCTTCCTGGTTGACTTCCTAAAACAATGTTTGTTTAGCTCCCCCTCTAAAATAAGTTTCCTCTTTTTGAAAAAAGAAAAAGAAAATAAAAGAGTGTTCTTTCAGGAAGGTTTTAGCCAAAAATGTTATCCTGAAACGGTGGTTGGAACCATCTACCCCAGCTACGTTTACCTGGATGTCCTATTTGCTGGGCATTACCCTTTTGGAGTATACCAGCAGCCAGCAGCCATATCACCCTGTAACCCAACACTGGTTTACCACTAAAGCTAAGCAAGGTTGGGCCTGGTCAGTACCTGCTTAGGATGCCTCCAGGGAAAACTAGGTTGCTGCTGGTAGAGGTGTTAGTGAGGCCAGCAGGGGGCGCTCACCCTTTGGTCGGTGTGGTTCCTAACACCCCATTATAGCGATGGGGACACTGTATCCTTAGGATGAGACGTTAAACCGAAGTCCCGACTCTCTTTGGTCATCAAAAATCCCAGGATGTCCTTCGAAAAACGAGTAGGAGTGTAACCCTAGGAGTGCATCCTGGCTAAATTTGCCTATTGGCACCCTGTCCATCTTGGCCTCCTAATAATCCCCCTCTCCTGATTGGCTTCATCACTCGGTCTCCTCTCCACCAATCAGCTGGTGTGTGGTGAGCGTTCTGGCACAATATGGCTGCTGTCTCATCATCCAGGTGGTTGCTGCACATTGGTGGAGGTTGAGGAGATTCCCCCTTCTATATGTTAAGCGCTTTTAGAAAAGTGCTATTTAAATGTAACTAAGTAATAAAATAATTAATTACCACAGCAAAAGTTCATCAGAAAGACAATACAATTTTGGTTGGACCTTATTAAGATTTTATAAAAAAAGATTTTAAAATCTTCAGATGTACTTGGTATCCTATATTACGGAGCCCCGCACTTGACTGCCCCACCAAAAAAAAGTGCAGATGGGAGTCGAAAATTAAAGCACACAGACACTGATGGTTCATTTTCATAATGAACAACCAAATGAACCAAGAGCACCGCAAATTAGCATCAGGTCTAAGACATGCCTTTTTGGGCGGTAAATAAAGTCGCAAACACCAGTAAATTGACAAGCGCAAACCTTAGTAAATCACCTCTCATAACACATTTAAATACTCTCTTGCCATAAATTTTGTGTCTGAAAGGGAAACTCCTACATATGCAATAAGGTCAGATGCAATAATAACCGTGTTCACATATTTATCACTGCGTGCCTTTAGTAAATCCTGACAGTAGTATTTTTAACGCCAAAAGAAGGTTTGCGCTGGGACAAGATGTTAGTGTTAGTGGCCCGAAATATGTTATCATCATGTTTAGTATAGACACACATATTTTTTTTTGTGGGGATCTGCACTGAACATATGACGATGTGTTTCATCATTATTAGATACTAGTTTGCAGAAAGAACCATAAAGTATCTGCGCTAATGTGTACTCAGTCCATTCAGAAACCCTAGACAGTTACTTACCAGAAGAGCAAATCTAATGTGCAATTTGCTGCTCCCAAGATGTGCTATCCAAACTCCCCCTTTCTCTCTCTCATTAAAGTGCACAACAGAGAAATTGTTCTATTTTACTCTATCACACGTACACATACGTTAATACGTCAGAGCTTCATTACAAAACAGACTTACTCCTGTTGTGGTAGGACACTCAATAATACATGCATCCCCTTAACGGCAGAAACACGCTGAGTAACGGCAGAGATCAATGACTGTAATTCCACATGATGCCTCTCACCTTAGCGTACATTAGGAAAAGATGGCAGTCTCTTCTGAAGTTGTATTATGGCACTTCGTCTTACAGCAGTTTTCAACTGAGGCCCTCTGAAGAGCTGAGAGTTTAGTGCGCAGTGCTAATAAATGGGAGATGTGTATTTCCTGAGTACCTCAGCAGAGTTTCTGTGGTTTCCCTGTTCTTATAATGTATGTTCCTGCAAAGGTCCTCTGGCACTGTGAGCTTTATTATCTTTCACTTCGTCTAATGAGTTTCCAATCAGAAAACCTTGATAACATCCCTTTCAACCTGTCCTTGTAAAAATAAAGTATGTTTTAGTACACCTTTCAAAAGAGTGCTTATTACACAAAAAAAAAAAAAAAATTCTACTGTGTATATAAAATAAAATATATAAATTATACTGTGTATATACACATACATCTACTTGGGTACAAACTATTTGCAATTAAATAAAAATATATTTGTATAGGTTTTTTAGTACATTCAATTTGTTGAACTTAAATTGCTTTTTGGTGTACGTAAATATGACTTAAGTACTAGAGTTGTAACGGTTCAAATTACTCAGTTTTTATTGCAGTTTCAGTAATAATAAAAAAAGAATAATAAATAACCAACCTACAAGCAACAGCACAAATGGAGCATATAATATATATATATATATATATATATATATATATATATATATATATATATATATATATATATATATATATTAATATATTAAAATATATATATATATATATATATATATATATATATATATATATATATATATATATATATATATATATATATATATATATATTAGAAGCATATAAAATACCCACTGCTTTTCAAGTTTTCCAGGTACAGAAATTGAACGAAATAATCAAATATAAAAAAAGATTGCATATTATAGTCTTCCCTGTGTACATTATATAAAGATTAATTAATAAGTAACAAAAGCTATTCAGTCAAAAGCAGTGACTGATTTATTTGTAAGTTGTTGTTTGATTAACATTAAAAACACAGAGAGCTGGGTATATGGGGATGATTCGGAGGCCAAGAATATGGAAAGTGGGCAAATTTGGCCAGGATGCTGGGGTTGCAGCCATACTCTTTTTCCAAAGGACATGCTGGGATTTTTAATGACCACAGAGAGTCAGGACCTCGGTTTAACATCTCATCCAAAGGATAGTGCTTAGCAAACATAGTAGGTTATATCACAAGTAAAATGTAAACGGCTAAGAAAAACAAGCTTCATTGGATCTTTGCATTATAACCGAGTAATTTATCAAAATAAGTGCACTTCTTTACAACACTCCAAAATATCATTAAAACAATGATTTAAAATGCCCTTTAAAGGAAAAAAAATCAATCTTACATTATTACAAAGTGCAAAGTCTATTTACAGTGGGGCATAAAAGTATTTAGTCAGTCAGTTTAGTCAGATGAGAGAGGCCTGTAATTTCCATCATAGGTACACTTCAACTATGAGAGACAGAATGATTAAAAAAATCCAGAAAATCACATTGTATGATTTTTAAAGAATTCATTTGAAAATTATGGCGGAAGATAAGTATTTGGTTACCTTCAAAAAAAGCAAGATTTCTGGCTCTCACAGACCTGTCACTTCTTCTTTAAGAGGCTCCTCTGTCCTCCACTCATTACCTGTATTAATGGCACCTGATTGAACTCGTTATCAGTATAAAAGACACCTGTTCCCAACCTCAAACAGTCAGACTCCAAACTCCACTATGGCCAAGACCAAAGAGCTGTCAAAGGACACCAGAAACAAAATTGTAGACCTGCACCAGGCTGGGAAAACTGAATCTGCAATAGGTAAGCAGCTTGGTGTGAAGAAATTAACTGTGGGAGCAATTATTAGAAAATGGAAGACATACAAGACCACTGATAATCTCCCTTAATCTGGGGCTCCACGCAAGATTTCACCCTGTGAGGTCAAAATGATCACAAGAACGGTGAGCAAAAATCCCG
Source organism: Pseudorasbora parva (assembly GCF_024679245.1). Lineage (NCBI taxonomy): Eukaryota > Metazoa > Chordata > Actinopteri > Cypriniformes > Gobionidae > Pseudorasbora > Pseudorasbora parva. The sequence continues at coordinate 16,737,050 of NC_090173.1, forward strand.
GAACCACATGGAGGGACCAAGTGATTGACATGCAGAGAGCTGGGACCAAAGTTAGAAAGGCTACCATCAGTAACATATTACGCAGTGATAGACGTGTCCTGCTGCTTAAGCCAGTACATGTCCCGGCCTGTCTGAAGTTTGTTAGAGAGCATTTGGATGATCCAGAAGAGGACTGGGAGAATATCATATGGTCAGATGAAACGAAAATAGAACGTTTTGGTAAAAACTCAACTTGTGTATGAAGGAGAAAGAATGCTGAGTTGGACCATACCTACTGTGAAACATGGGTGTAGAAACATCATCCTTTGGGACTGTTTTTCTGCAAAGGGACCAGGATGATTTATCCGTGTAAAGGTAAAAATTAATGGGGCCATGTATCTTGAGATTTTGAGTAATAACCTCCTTCCATCAGCAAGGGCATTGAAGATGAAACGTGGCTTGGTCTTTCAGCATGACAATGATCCCAAACAAACCGCCCAGACAATGAAGGAGTGGCTTCGTAAGAAGCATATCAAGGTCCTGGGGTCTCCAGATCTCAACTTCATAGAACATCTTTGGAGGGAGTTGAAAATCCATTTTAGCCAGTGACAGCCCGAAAACATCACTGCTGTAGAGGAGATTTGCATGGAGGAATGGGCCAGACTACCAGCAACAGTGTGTAAAAACCTTGTGGTGACTTACAGAAAACTTTCGACCTCTGTCAATACCAACAAAGTGTATATAACAAAGTATTGCGATGAACTTTTGTAATTGACCAAATACTTATTTTCAATCATAATTTGCAAATACATTCTTTAAAAATCAGACTGTGATTATCTGGATTTTTTTTCTCATTCTGTCTCTTGTAGTTGAAGTGTACCTATGAAGAAAATTGCAGGCCTCTTTCATATTTTTAAATGAGAGAACTTGCACAATTGGTGGCTGACTAAATACTTTTATGCCCCACTGTAAGTGTTTTCAACATAGTCATGAAAGTGTGCTTAAGTGAATTTAAGTGTACTGCTATGTACACTTAAATTGCTCTTTAGTTCCTTTTTTTCTCCATGTACATATTTTTTAAACATATACTTTTAATATCCGAAGTACACTACAAGTGCACATTGATGAAATGGAAGTTGTGACAGTCTTTTCTGCACTTCTGTGACATGTATCCCAGTGAAACGACTCCTCGAACAAGAACAAATTTAGGGCGGGACTTGATTTCTCTATGGAGAATTGATTGGGCGATTGGATGGTTGTGGTTTGCTATTGGAGGATATCATGCGAGTGACAGTTTGTCCCACCCTGCAATATTCCATTTAAAAAAAAAAAAGTTTAAATGCATGTTTGTTTGTTTTTTCATAAGGGTGGGGCGATTTCAGGATTTAAAACTTATAAGATGTGAAGCAAAGTAAAATTTCTTCCTCAGGAGTTATTGTCATCTGCATTCACAGGACTCCAAAGATTTCTGCAGAATTGAAATGTCCATCATTCATATTCATTCTCAAACATGGTTCCTCTCATCCCTTGCCAATCGAATATATTTTAGGATAAATTATTTATGCTTTCAGCTACCAATAAGAGTTTAGTACTTTCAGCTCAGTTTAACACATTTTACCATGTTTGAATCCATTTGGCTGAATTCTGCAGACTTTTCCTAAAAATCAATGCAGAGAATGACTGCATACTCCATCTGGACCTGGTTATTTTTTTCTGCATGGCTAATTAACCAAGCGGATTAAGCTATCTATCCTCCTCCCATTAGAGCTGTGTTTGTTCACTGAGTTGCCTTGAGTAGCGTAATCTATAAGGCGATCCATTCCCAGTTTGCCCAGTGCACTTATATAACCAAACAATCAAAGAGCCTTAATGTGCTAAATAATAATGTGCAGTGAAATGGGGTCCGGCTGTCTGGGGAAATAGGTATTTGCAATATTTAAAATTGAGAAACTAGTTAGCAACATATTAGCAAGAAGTTGTTCTTAAACTGGTTGTATTTTGGTTTGTTCAGTAACCTTCCACATTTTATCCAAAATAATTTAGGTAAGATTATCCAGGTACTGTTTTAAAAGTTTGTGTGCCAAACAGATTAGGCTTGCTGTCTGCTATAGAGGGGCTCGGAGAGGATATTCTACTCAAGCTCTGGTTGACCCCCTATAACAGGCAAAAGTTGCACAAAAAGGAGGAGAAGGAGAGGAGGATGGATGCAGAAAGAATTATTAACAGGAAAAGGTAAGATGCTGGTTTTATACCTTGGTATTAGGGGTGTAACGATTCATTTTAACGATTCGATTCGACTGAAATAAATCAGTAACACTGATTTAAATTTTCGGCTAAAAAGTTTTCAAAAATCGATTTCAAGTCACTGAATCGTTTCGGATCATATCGTTCTAAATGAACCAATATCGTCCTTAAATCGTATCGACAACCTCAAATCATGATACGAATCGAATCGTTGTTAAAACGAATCGGTACACCCCTACTTGGTATTAATTGGAAGATTAGATAGGCGTACTCCTCCTGAAATTACGTTTAACTTCACATACACAATAACAACAGCAGTGGCAAAAAGTGATTTTCAGCCTAGCATATTTACATTGAAATTGTGCAAACATAAATTTGAATGAAATATTAATAACTGGTTAGGTTGTAGTCAGTGTATGCTTTATCCTGAGAGCTTTGTGGTTTTTAATAGGGGTGTAATGATTCGTTTTAACAACGATTCGATTCGTATCATGATTTGAGCTTGTCGATACGATTTAAGGACGATATTGGTTCATTTAGAAAGATATGATCCAAAACGATTCAGTGACTTGAAATCGATTCAGTAACTTTTTAGCCAAAAATGTAAATCAGTGTTTGACTGATTTATTTCAGTCGAATCGAATCGTTGTTAAAACGAATCGTTACACCCCTAATAACGATTCGTTTTAACAACGATTCGATTCGTATCATGATTTGAGGTTGTCGATGCGATTTAAGGACAATATTGGTTCATTTAGAACGATATGATCCGAAACGATTCAGTAACTTGAAATCGATTCAGTAACTTTTTTGCCAAAAATATAAATCAGTGTTTGACTGATTTATTTCAGTCGAATCGAATCATTGTTAAAACGAAACGTTACACCCCTAGTTTTTAATGCAGTTTGTGCATAGTAAAAATAAAAACCTGTAGCATTAGCTTGTAATGCAAATAGTTTTGTCAGATACCTTAACCAAGTTTAGTCTAGCATTCTGTTCCCTCATGGTGTCTATCAGTGGTCGGTAACAGGCGCCCTGCAGGCCACAATTGGTTCGCCAGTAATAATATCTAGCCCGCGCCCGTAGCCAGCCAGATTGTTTTGATAACGGGTGGTTCTGAAATAGATCTGTCATGATAGCGTAACGGAGGCCAGCTAGTGAGAGCTGTGCGGGTAAATGTCAGTGCCCTGATCTCAAGAGACACTCTAGTAACTGATGCTCGAAGTTGGATCCTTTAGCCTCCTTGTTAGAGCATCTGATTCCCATGCGGAAAGACCCGGGTTTGAGCGCCGCTTGGAACGGGCGATGCGAACCGGAGAGAACAGTTACTCACAATCAACATGCCATTAATGGACTTATTCAAGTCATCTTTTATTTTTTAAGTTATTTTTATCCATTCCGCATCTCTCGCATATGTGTGTTTTAGCAAGGTGGTCTGTGTTGCAAGTTGGTGAAGATACTTGCCAGGTTACGTGTCACTACTGTTTTATTAATTTACTAAAAAAATTAACAGAGTAACAGCTTACTACCAGTTACAAAAGACACTGTAACAGTATGTCACAGGCAATTCTTGTAGCATTTTTCATCAATTAATTTCTTAAATTATCCCTTGACTATATTCTGGCCTGCCATCTAGTGTTGATTTTTCTTTTTTTCTTTCTTTCCCCCCTTGCAATTGCAAGTTTACATCTCGAAATTCGGAAATTATTGAAATTATATCTTACAATTCAGACTTCATAACTCGCAATTCTAACTATCTTGCCATTTTGACTTTATATCAAGCAATTTGCACGTTTTTTTTTTCTTGCAATTCTGAGTTTCTCTCAATTCTGGATTTTTTATAGGGGGGTAACGATTCGTTTTAACAATGATTCGATTCGACTGAAATAAAACAGTCACACTGATTTAAATTTTTGGCTAAAAAGTTACTGAATCGATTTCAAGTCACTGAATCATTTCGGATCATATCGTTCTAAATGAACCAATATCGTCCTTAAATCATATTGACAACCTCAAATCATGGTACGAATCGAATCGTTACACCCCTAATTTTTTTTCTTGCAACTGCAAGTTTAGAATTGTGAGATATAATCTTGCAATTGCGAGTTATGAAGTACAATTCTGTGGGGGGAAAAAGACTGACTTTTTTTCTTAGAACATTTACATTTTACATTTATGCATTTAGCAGATGCTTTTATCCAAAGCGACTTACAACTCAGGAGAACAGGAAGCGATCCGTCAAGAAGAGGCAACGAAACACAAAAAGTGCCCTAAATACTAAGATTTGTACACTGCTTAGAGTAGCAAAGACCAGAAAAGGAAAGAAGAAAGGAGAAAGAGGTTTTTTTTTTTTTTTTTTTTTTTTTTTTAGAATTGTCATTAGAGTTTTTATCTCGCAATTCTGACTTTATAACTCACAATTGCGAATTTATATCATTAAATTCTGAGAAAAACAGTCTGAAATGTGTGATGAAAAGGAAGCAATTTCCTATTTGATTTTTGTTCTGTGGTTAAAACAAGTTTCTATAGAGATTATATTTCTCAAAAAGTAGTATAAAACCAATAACAACAACAACAACACAAAAAAAAAAACACATGTATTAGTTTAAAATATTGGGAGGAAAACAAACCCTGATCAGACTGTTTGAGGAATATAAAAACAAGCCTTACAAGCTCTATACAAAACTTCATGACCGTATAATTTGTCAACTACAAGCATACACTGAATTCACCAGTCACATCTACCCTTGTGCTCACAGGAATGAGTTTCATTACTTCACCATAGAGGAAAATGCCAATTAAAACTTCCCTGGGCCTGAGAGCCAGGATCATCCATGCCTGCCCAGAGCAGGATGGGTTCGGTCATTCTAGGGTCACCACACTAAATAGAAACTCAAATACCAGCTATACAATGAAATGAGAAATAGCCATGAATCAACTAATTAAAGGGAATCTTCATCCCTCGTGGTCACACATGAGCAGCACTCTCCACTTTGTCTTTTTTTATAATGCTTTGCAGATTAATGTTTTTAGCTTTCTTTAAGTCCTTATATTTTATTAAAGGTTATAATGGTATGTATTCTGTGACATACTGCCTGTAGAGCAATCTACCCTTTTGCCGGATTTCGCACATACATTTTATACACACTATATTGCCAAAAATTTTGGGCCGCCTGCCTTTACATGCACGTGAACTTTAATGATATCCCATTCTTAATCCAAAGGTTTTTATATGGAGCACACCCTTTGCAGCTATAACAGTTTCAACTCTTCTGGGAAGACTTTCCACAAGGTTTAGGAGTGTGTTTATGGGAATTTTGGGGCCATTCTTCTAGAAGAGCATTTGTGAGGTCAGGCACTGATGCGGGACGAGAAGGCCTGGCTCACAGTCTCCGCTCTAATTCATCCCAAAGGTGATCTATCAGGTTGAGGTCAGGACTCTGTGCAGGCCAGTCAAGTTCCTCCAAAACAAAACTCGCTCATCCATGTCTTTATGGACCTTGCTTTGTGCACTGGAGCGCAGTCATGTTGGAACAGGAAGGGGTCATCCCCAAACTGTTTCCAAAAATTTGGGAGCATGAAATTGTCCAAAATGTCTTGAAGCATTAAGAGTTATTTTCACTGGAGCTAAGGGGCCAGGCCCAACCGCTGAAAAACAACCCCACACAACAACAACACCCCCCCCCCCCCCCCACCCCACCCAACAAAAATTACACTTTGTACAATGCAGTCAGGCAAGTACTGTTCTCCTGGCAATTTTTCCCCAGGATTGCCAGACAGAGAATGTGATTGATCACTCCAGAGAATGTCTCTGCTTTACAGACCAGTGGCGGTGTGCTTATTATAAGTCAGTATACCATCAGAATGGTTTTGAAACTACTATTTTAAAGTGAAAAACATCATGTGCATTTGCTTCACAATATATTGTATTCATTGTGTCTTAATCTTTAAAGAAGTGCAGCTATTCTGATGTGTTGACTAATATACTAAAGCACTTTTAAAGTACTTGATTACAATTTTAAATGTAGTCTTTTATAACACAATACTACTGACTTGCATAATATTTGATATTATATTTTACAGTATAGCATTCTATATAGATTTGAGTACATATTGCCAACATTTAAGCTAATTTAACAAATATTAGAAGTAAAAAAAAAAACACAAAAACTACCCAAACACTGGGTTGTTACGTTTGACCCAGGATCTGGGTAACACAAAAACTACACAAACACTGGGTTGGTACGTCTGATTCAGGATCTGGGTAACACAAAAGCTACCCAAACACTTGGTTGTTAGGTCTGACCCAGGATTAGTGTAACAAAAAAACTACCCTAACACTGGGTTATTACTTTGACCCAGGATCTGGGTAACAAAAAAACTACCCAAACACTGGGTTGTTACTTTGACCCAGGATCTGGGTAACAAAAAAACTACCCAAACACTGGGTTGGTACGTCTGATTCAGGATCTGGGTAACACAAAAGCTACCCAAACACTGGGTTGTTAGGTCTGACCCAGGATTAGTGTAACAAAAAAACTACCCTAACACTGGGTTATTAGTTTGATCCAGGATCTGGGTAACACAAAAGCTACCCAAACACTTGGTTGCTAGGTCTGACTCAGGATTAGGGTAACAAAAAAACTACCCAAACACTGGGTTGTTACTTTGACTCAGGATCTGGGTAACAAAAAAACTACCCAAACACTGGGTTGTTACATCTGACCCAGGATCTGGGTAACACAAAAGCTACCCAAACACTTGGTTGCTAGGTCTGACTCAGGATTAGGGTAACAAAAAAACTACCCAAACACTGGGTTGTTACTTTGACTCAGGATCTGGGTAACAAAAAAACTACCCAAACACTGGGTTGTTACATCTGACCCAGGATCTGGGTAACACAAAAAATACCCAAACACTGGGTTGGTACGTCTTAAAAAAAAGTTTGCCAGTAGTGTAACATTCACAGCGCTACACGCTCAATGCTCTCCAATGAGTTGTTGGGTAATCAGAATCATGGCTGTCTGTAGCCAGGTGTCTTTGTATCTTTTCCTGTCTGCTGTTTTTATAGGTTTAGCTTTTGATAGATGTTTCGACAGTAACTGTGTCCCGATAATAAATTGTCAAACTGTAAGAGATCATTGTCTGTTTTCCCTGCATGCAATGCTCAACTGTCTGGTAATTTCAGTTCTGATGCAGATGGAGACTAACTTAAAGCAATAGGATAATTTAACTTTGGTAATTATGTTTGCTAGTAATGACTGTATTAGACGGTAATAGTATTTACATACGGTATGAGTCCATGTGTTTGAATTATGACATCTGTTAAAAGTTTAATATTCACAATATTACAGCTCCTGAATTATGTTTTCTTCAGATGCCACAAACAATACGAGACTAAATAATGGCCCGATGCATGTCTTCATCCCACGCTTGACAGTTCACATTGAGCAAATCTACATTTATTTGATATATACATATATTACAAACATCATATTCTAACAATTAGGATTGAGCAAATGCGCATGAGTCAGATATCATTTTACATTGAGTCAACCTGATAAATATTTTTCATCTTTGGAAATGTAATAATATATGATTAAATCTTAATTATGTTGTCTGTCTGTTGAAGCACCAAACCGCCTCGTAGCAACCACTCCGAACACCTTAGCAACTGCCTAGTAAGGCTGATGTCCCTTCAAACTGTGAAAGTATTCAAACTAAACAACATTTATATAACCTTAAAACTTCAAACTAACCTTCAAACTTTTGCTGAACTTACAGACAATTTGTTGTCAAGCCAACATTCAAAGTCTGTCTTGACAAACGTTGCTTTTGCGGTTCCTTTAGTTTTATTCATCTTTTACAAAGGCTCTGCATATGTGTGTACGTTTGTGTGAGAGAGAGAGAGAGAGAGAGAGAGAGAGAGAGAGAGAGAGAGAGAGAGAGAGAGAGAGAGAGAGAGAGAGAGAGAGAGAGAGAGAGAGAGAGAGAGAGAGAGAGAGAGAGAGAGAGAGAGAGAGAGAGAGAGAGAGACTATAGCTCGGTGGGGACTTGGGGACTCTTGTCACCGTGGGGACCTAAACTCAAGTCCCCATGAGGAAACAAGCGTATAAATTATACAAAGTAGTTGTGCTTGTGTGTGTGTGTGTTTGTTTGTTTGTTTTTTAAATTTAGAAATGCAGAATGTTTAGGTGGTTAGTGCAAGGGGATGGAACACGCTATATGGGGACAAAATGTTCTCACAAAGATGGCAATATCTGAAATCTTTGTCCTTGTGGGAACATGTATTGGTCCCCATGAGGAGAAAAATCATACTAAGTGATGCAAAATGAAAACATGCAGGAAGTGTTGTGTGATGGGTAGGGTATACTAAAGCTGTAACATACAGCTGTGAGATTGTGAACTGAGATGAGTGACAGCTTGATTGTGATTGTAAAGTGAGCAGTGCTTTTGAGATTATATAGCTATAATCCATTTAACAAAAGTTTTTTTATCATGCTGCTAAGAGGAACGAGGCCAAATTACACACTGCAAATTTTTGGAAGTGACGTCTACATATAAATCCGTGTTTCACTCTCGAAATTGCAATTGACAGTGATATAGCACTAGACAAAACATATGGCATGTCAAAATAGATGGAAATATAGAATCATAGATTTAAAAAAATCATATCAATATAGCGATTTGATTATTAATCATCTCAGTAAAACTAAAATGTTTTAGTAAACTTGAAACTGAAGTTCAGGTAAATGTTTAATTGTCCATCTGATTAGTAAAATAAATATATGACTGCAAATCAATTAAAATAACTGCAAACAACTAATAAATTGTGAATTATTTATTTACTTATTTATTTATTTATAGCATGTTGTTAATTTTAACAATGGCAAGTAATATACATACCGAGAAGCATGTGCAAAAACAATAATGTGCATAGTTCTGATCTACTCTTGATCAACTCGTTTGTTTCTATTAATATCAACGGATATATGCTTAATATCCGTCCCCGCCCCATGTCTCTATTGCCTAAGGGGTCCTTGCCCTGAAAAACATTAAAGACTCCTGTTCTATCGGGTTGAGGTCAGGACTCTGTGCAGGCCAGTCTTTATAGACCTCGGTTTGTGCACTGGTGCGCAGTCATGGAACAGGGGCCATCCCTAAACTGTTCTCAACAGTTGGGAGCATAAAATTGTCCAAAATGTCTTGGTATGCTGAACCATAAAGGCCCCATTTACACTGCATGGTTCAAGTGACCCAATTCCGATTTTTTTCCTCTCATGTGGCACAGATCGGATATGACATGTGACCGTGTAAGCAGTAAAAAAACGCATGAATTCCGATATCCTCAGATCGGATTCAGGCCTCACTCATATGTGGTAATAAATCCGATATGATTCGGATGCGTGCATTAGCGTCTGCCATGTAAGCGGTCAAATCGGATATTCCCCAGTAAATGCGAGTCGTACGTCATTGAAAAAAAGGACGGAGGCGAATAACGTCAACTCAGGTGGACACAAACTGCGATCCAGTGTTGCCAAGTCCGCGGTTTTCATGCGGTTTTGAGTTGCAATTGGGCGGGTTTTGTTGTGAAAACCTGGCAACCCCGTCAAGGACTCTCCTCTCTTTTTCTCCACATTAAGATAGAGAATTTGTTTGCCGACCTCTAAAGATGTGTGGAACTGTGTAGACATCAAAACATTATGCAATCATTTTGTCTGCGTCTATTGCATATCGCGCTGTTTTACTTCCTTTCACCGGTTAAGAACGTCTTGGGCTGTTTTGCCAGTGTACAGTGTAAATGCAAATATCGGATACGGGTCGCTTTTGAAAAGATGATGTAAGCGGGTCGTCAAAAAAAAATCGGATATAGTCACCAAATCCGGAATTGTGCATCAAGACCTGCAGTGTAAATGCAGCCTAAGAGTTCCTTTCACTGGAACTAAGGGGCCAAGCCCAAACCCTGAAAAATAACTTGACCTCGCTCTGTGATTTTATGTGGCCTACCACTTTGTGGCAGAGTTGCTGTTGTTCCCAATTGCTTCCACTTTGTTATATTATGACTAACAGTTGACCGTGAAATATTTTTAGTTTTTCATGAATGGGCTTATTGCAGATTTTGCAACATATCACGGTGCCACGCTGGAATTCACTGAGCTCCTGAGAGCGACCCATTCTTTCACAAACGTTTGAAGAAGCGTCTGCATGCCTAGTGCTTGATTTTACACACCTGTGGCCATAGTGATTGATACACCTGAATTCAATGATATGGAGGTGTGTCCCAATACTTTTGGCAATACAGTGTAGCTAGTGTTACATCTTTAACTCTCTCGATAACTTTAACTGTTCTCAAGGTTAACTAATCGTAAAAAATATTGTTTAAATGCAAAAGTAGTCCAAGGCACTCGATGGGTATATTGAGAAAGTTAAAAAGCCTTTATTTTTTCATGGCTTAAGCATTTAAAAAATTGGTGACAGAGACACCTACGCGTTGCGGCTTTACATGCCTTCGTCAGGGTGTGTCACACACCCTGACGAAGGCATGTAAAGCCGCAACGCGTAGGTGTCTCTGTCACCAATTTTTTAAATGCTTAAGCCATGAAAAAATAAAGGCTTTTTAACTTTCTCAATATACCCATCGAGTGCCTTGGACTACTTTTGCATTTAAACTTAATTATCCTACACAACCAAAGAGCACCGAGATCTTACACCCTGTGCAGCACTTCCTGCATTCCTTTGCATTCGTAAAAAATATTGATTATAGGATTATATTTAGATCTACGCCATCATATTTAGATTGTGGCATAAAAGGTTGCCAGCATAAATACTGTGGCCGATCCCAGACATGTGGAGCGCATGAATGCAGTGATCTCGTCATTGCAGCTCTATGTCTGCACTCTCACGAAAACTTTCATCATAACTAGGGGAATGACAATGTAGATTTGAGAAAGAGATTTGTTGATTCGTTGAGTTGAGAACTCAGTCGCTGATAAACTCGGCTTGTTCCAGCGACTGTAAAAGGAGTGCTCTTTGATCGCTTTCTGTATATAATTTAAACACCGTATAAATAAAAGATAATCATTATGTTAGAAATCACTGGTCACAGATCAGGCTTTAGAATTAACACACTTAATTATATATTGTGGCAATACTTTTTTTTTTTAAAAAGTCCATATCGTCAAAGTCTTTTTTTTTTTTGCAAAGCCTGCGGCAAAATTGCAACTCATTTATCAAGAATCCACAGTGAAATGTACCACATAAAAATAATTAATTGAGACATTCACATTGTTTAGAATAAATTAAATAACCACCCTAGCATTAAGATCCTTTGGAAGGTAATTTTTAGTGCAGTGATTCTGTATCGCTCTTCTCTCCTCATCATCTCACTAACACACCAGTGGGCGTGGCCAAAGTTGTGATGATTAAGTAGGCGTTGATCTTCTGCAGAGACTTTCACCTATCTGCACATTCCACAACGAGTCGTTCTCTAGGCTTGGTTACAATAAAAGCAGTTTTTGGACAAGTTTCTATAGCATGTATGATGATGACATGTCAAAAGGTCAAGGGAGATTTGTTTTCTCAGTTCATGGCTGAATATATGTAGCAAAAAAACGAAATAATCATACAAAATACAAAGTAAGTGCATTATTTTCACACTACCCAAAGTCAGTGATGCGTTCATAATGGCTGATGGATTTGGAATATTTAGAGGTTTGGATTGCCATCAATAATGAAGGAGCTTTTTGTAAATAGTAAGCATTTAGATACCCTCTATATAGTCACATACATGAATCAGGAAAGGCATTCAGGTGTCTATGCATCCAGGGAAGCTTTCAATAACTCAAAAGCACATAAAAAATGCATTTCTCAGTCCATTCTGTACCATTCCTCCTCCTGTCACGTGGCTCCTCGAGATCAGTCTTCCGATTGCTTGACTTGAGTAACTTCCTCACTTTTCAATTATTCACACTGACAGGTGTTCGGTGGCGATGATTACATAATTACCCCAAACTTCACCATCTTATAATAGAGCTCTCATATAAGCCCTGGTTTGAGTGTATAATAACATCTGCAAACTTAACACAGGCAAAAACTGCTGGATTGCTTGTACGCATTTAGTTACAGGAGGTCAGTTTTATGTAAATAGTTCTGTTTGGAATGGAAACTGCTTCAAGTTGTTTTATTTAAAAATACTACAGTAACAATGCCATACATGTTGTTTGTAGAAATATGAACCATATGCAAAAATATACACATTTTTAGAAAAAAATTGCATTAATGTCCTCCCCCTAAACATAAAAGTGGAGTGTAAGGAGATTTTAGGGTAACATGTAATTGTACAAATTGCAATATGATTGTGTTGGATCATTGCAGTTTAACGCTTAAACACATACCTCGAGTCTTTAGTCACCCGAGTTGTAATTCACTACCCTCCTCCTCATTAATTTTTAAAGTTAGACATCAACCTTCTTAGTATTCCTCAACCAATTTATTATAAACAATATAACAAGAAAAAAAAAATACATACATAAAAGAATGCCTAGTTTCCCAATCTTTTTTTTTTTTTGTTTTTTTTTGTATAGGGTCGCTTACCACCCGAGGACTGAAACAGTATACATATATTTTTTTCAGCACAACAATAATTAAATCTTTAATGACTGAATAAGTGCAATTCACATTTATTCCTCAAGGTGGCAATGTCTGATACATAATGATGGAGTGACGTTTCATTTATAGTTACCGCAGGCAGAAAACAAAAGAATAGGAAGAATCATCAGAAATACTTAAAATGCCTCAGAGATTTACTGCTGATGTAACCCCTACTGTTCGGACCGGGACTCGAACCCCAGTCCGCCGGCATGAGAGTCTGACATTCTAACAAGTAGGCTAAAGGTTGCAACCTCTAACCTCAGTCGCTAGAGCGTCTCTTGAGGTCAGAGAAGTGAGGTTTACTCGCACAGCAACAACTACTATCTGACCTCCATTACACTCACCCCCCTAAACCTCACTCCCATCCGGGTCATGGCAACAATGTAACCCCTCCTGTTCGGACCGGGACTTGAACCCGGGTCCGCCGGCATGAGAGTTGGATGCTCTAACAAGAAGGCTTAAGACTGCAACCTCTAGTGTCTATTGATGTCAGAGGAGTGAGGTTTTACTCGCACAGCAACCAGCTGGCCTCTGTTACACTCACCCCCCTAAACCTCACTCCCATCCAGGTGACGGCACCAATGTAACCCCTTCTGTTCGAACAGGGACTCGAACCCGGGTCTGCCGGCATGAGTCGGATGCTCTAACAAGGAGGCTTAACATTGCAACCTCTGGCGTCAGTCGCTAGAGCGTCTCTTGAGGTCAGAGGAGTGAGGTTTACTCACACAGCAACTACAACTAGCTGGCCTCTGTTACACTGAACACAATCAAATATTACTGTCACTGTCACTTGATGATGGATTCTGTGAAGATGCTGTCAGCGAATATAATATTGACTTTGAAAATTAGTTTTGAGAATATTGTAATAAACCCCGTCGCCACTAAGAGGCACTATGGAGCTATCTTGTGGATTTGCTGTGTTCACACCGCACGCGAATGACGCAAATAAATCACGCTATTCGTGGGAAGTTGGACGTACGAACATTTTGAACCCATTTGCTTCATTCGCGCGTGAAATTCGCTTTATTCGCGTGTGACATTCACTACACAACAGACGCAAATTTGCGTCATGGGAGGGGGTTCTGCCAGGCAGCGGCAGTCGGCAGAAGAAATAGCTGAGTTAAGGCTGCTCTCACCGGGGTTGATGAGCGCTGAGCTTCAGTGATCGCCTGGGTCTCACACCTCCGAAAACACCAGATCAAATAGTCAAATAGGAGCTCTCTTAATAAATAAACCACACATATTTGAGCTTTAAACAACTACATTCTTGCCTGAAAAACTATTAAAACTACATATTGTGACACAATAACAGTAGTATTTTTAAATTACTCTGGCCTCGGGGTTTCCCCTATTCATTTCTCATCCGTCACTTCAACACGTGACAGCAGTAAGCAGGCTCCTCATTGGTTAACGCGGCGCGAACATCCGCCAAAGTTCAGATTTTTCAACTTGAGCGATTCGCCTGTTTCGGGTGATTCAAGCGAATCACGCATTCAAAACGCTCAATTCGCGTGATCCTTGCCGCCTCATTCGCGAGAATCGCGCCGCAGAATGCCTATTCACTCTCTGCATTGACTTAACATGTAAATCACTCGCGCGAATCGCGTCATTCGCGTGCGGTGTGAACACAGCATTAGATATAGATCTGGGTCGCTAAAGACACAAATATGTAATAATAATGTATGGCAAAACTTAAATGCAATGAAGGGTTAAAAAATGTATTGCTTTATTGTTCTTTACTTCATTTAAGGTTCAAGTATTTGCTTATCTTTACAAAAAAAGGATACATGCTGCAGTGAACTGGTCAGTCAAGTGGCTTGAATCAAGCACTTACCACCATCAAGTTTGTGAGCTACAGTGCAAGAGCCTGTTTATTGACATTAAGTTATATTCTTGGTGAAGAAGTTGTTTAACATAAGACCAGACCCACACTTGGCCTGCTTTGTATTCTTTCATTTCGTCTCAATATAAAGCAAGGCTATTCTCCACAGAATACAATCTGGCCCTGGATGTAGCACGAGCTCCTTCACAACACTCACCATTCTTCTGTCGAAATGTAAGAATCTGAGTCACACACTCCCACTGGCTCACTCTCACGCTCAGCACACACTGCCAAGACACGTTATTGACCTCGTCAGGTGTTTTAAACACGTTTCCACTGTAAGTCTGATCGTGTACAACACTTGCAACATCATCTAATTTCACTTTCCTGGAGGAATGGTGGACGTTTTGGCCTGATGAGTGTTTTTTGGTATCAGTCACTAGTTAAATAAAGGATTACATACATGTAAAGTCAAAGTACTTTAATTTTCTCATAATATACATTTCAGCATCAGCTGCTTTCTCATAGTGCCTGAAACCTTTCGATAAAGCAGGGGTCTTAACCTAAAATTGCTTGGGGTTTAGTAAATAAACCTTCCTCACTGGCCGAGGTCCGGACAATTATATAAAACATGAATTAATTTATTTTTGCCAGACTAAAGAAATTAGTGTAGATTAAAAAAAGTGTCTTTATTGAACAAAATATAATATGTTCTTATAGATAAAAATGTATTTTCATATTGTTAAAGCAATATATGTAATCCTTTAATAAATGTATCTCATTTTGAGGTTGTTCTGTTTAAATTGCGTTGGTACAAAATATCTAATTCAACCAGTAGCCATGTCTGACAAAAAATGATGAATGAAAAAATGCCTTCACCTCTAAATCTGTACTGAAAATACATTAATTTCAACAGTAACTAAAGTGCTTTTTCTGCTGAACTGAGATAAACAGTAACAATCAATGAACACAAACCCTCCTGGTTAAAAAACAAAACAGAAATCTCATACCATAACTTTATGTTCATTCACATGTATAGTCTCTACCTAACTAAATGTAGGCTATCTTCAGCACTGCTCTCTCTGTGCTTCAAATTGCACTGGTAAAAAATCATTAGCAATATTATCCAGAAACACAAACAGGTAAAAATAAAGTGCCACCAGTTTTGGAAAAATGAAAAAAGAGCAAGAAACATTTTATCTCTTTATTTCAACTGTTCCTTTAAATCCAGAAAAATGTACAGAACCTCAAATAACATTTCAAAAGGCTAAGCTGAGTTGAACTTAAAGCCGGAACGGTGTGCAAACTCGTTAACATGGGAGCCGAAATAAAAACGGACACGCCACGAGCTGCACGATTTATTACATTTATATTATATTTCCCTCAAATCGTCCATGTACATACATACTTATTTCACCCTGTGCTACAAGATACACCCATCGTGCAGTTCTTCTGTGAAGTCGATTCAAAACTGAGCTTGTGCGTCCGGTGTGAGATAGGCTACCTGAGACGCACGAGGAGCTGAGCTTCGCGTCTGGTGTGCGACCCCTTTAACAGTCAACGCGACCGTGGCAACATAGGAAAAAACAGTTCTACTGAGCTGCCTGATATAAATGTGATTATTTATTTATTTATTTTGAAAATCGCATTTGGCATTTAGTTATTTAATTATGTCAAAAGGCTTCGCAGTCCGGATGGATGCATCTCGCGGTCCGGATCCGGACCGGAGTCCGCCAGTTGGCGACCCCTGCGATGAAGAATTCATTCTCTCTCAACCTATCCTTTCTGAAAGTCTGTTCTGCTCTGATTGGTCAGATGGCCCAGTCTGTTGTGATTGGTCTACTCTGCTTTAATTGGTCAGATGGCCCAGTCTGTTGTGATTGGTCTACTCTGCTTTAATTGGTCAGATGACCCAGTCTGATGTGATTGGCCTACTCTGCTCTGATTGGTCAGATGCCACAGTCTGATGTGATTGGTCTGATCATGCGCGTGACGGCCACTGCTATATCTGAATTTCAGCGCTGGATGCTTCCTCAGCACTTGATGAATGGGTAATATCTAAAAAAAATTATAAAACAGGCACTTTAAAATATTAATCTGAATATTTTATAAATCAGTATAATAACAGTACTTATAGCATTATTGACATAATAATTGTGGGACCATAAAATACTGCTTCATTCATGTTTTCTTCATTCCTCCTTCTGTCTGTCCACATACTCTTAGGGAGGTGTATCCTACCGCATTACAGCGATTCCGCCCTCCCTCACTTTATCTATCTCGCTGCATGGCCTTGCCTTCCCTCAGACCTGAGAAAAATCCCCGCTCATACTCTCACATCAATAATTTAACGGAAGCCCCCCGCCCCACCAACTTCAATCTATAAATAGAGTTCTTTTTGGCTAAATATTTCATTCTCATCTCTCAGTCTCTGTCTTTCTCTGCACCTCTCTCCGTGAGATTGCAACTTACGGAGTTGCCAAATAGAGCAGATGTAAATAGTTACAGTCTGTCATGTCTCCCTCACCTCTCCCTGAGAGAACCCTGATCGCATTGGCCCAATGGACGAACTGGGTAAATCTCACATCTGTCCAGATCATGAAAACAGGATATTTCGTAGCTTGTTTCTGCCACAGAATAAATAAAAAAATGGGTAATTGCGACTTTTTATCTCACAATGTACAATTACACTACGAGATATGAAGTCCAAATTGCGACATCTAAAATATAACAAAAAGTATTGTGACATAAATTGTAATGACAATAAAGTTGAGGTAACATTTTACCACAAGGTGCCAATAGTTAACGTTAGTGAAGTACAGTTTTTAATTTTTTTATTATTTTTTGTTTACCCACTGTTATGATACCATCAGTTTCAGGTGATGTATTATGCACTATATGTGCACCACCACTAAAATTCAATGACGATGCACTTTTGAGACAAATACTATTTATTGATTTTATCAAGTCATCATGGGACAAAACACGGTTTATGGAGGTGATATTAACCGCAAAAGATATTTCATTTGTTTTTCCTCTCTTTTTGCTACATTTAATTTGGCCTTTAGTAAATAAGAGAATGCATCTATAGCACAAGGGAAGGGCCTCTAATTATTCACCAGTAAAAAGGAACTTGGTGTTGGGAGACGCTTTGCGTCACACAGACCATTATCTGCTGTTATATCAGGCATCAGTTCACACTCCTTTATTCCTGGGCCATTTGGGGTTGTTGTATGAGGTGAGTAGTTTTTTTTTTTTTCTTCCTGAAGCCCTCTCACTATTGCACACAGACAGATAATCCACCTAAATGGGTGCACATGCTTTTATCTTTATGTAACGCCACTATGGCCAGCATGCTGGTGAGCTGAGCTGACTTTGGTCATCTAGTCTCTGCAATCACCATAGTACTGTTCTTCTTTCCTTTACACTTATTATGAAACTATGCCTTATTCCTGTCCCTTTCTTGCTATTGTTTTCATTGCTCTCTCTACATTTTTGGCCAATGAACTAGAGCCCCCTATAGACCCAGAGTCCCTGATCCCCTCCCCACCCCGCCCTGTCCCCTCGACTGGTCCCGCCTTTTCAGTTTCTCGGCTCCTGCCTTCGCTGTCTCCCTTCAGCCCCCTCGGCTCTGCCCAGCTGATCAGATCAGATACGGGTTAGAATAGTTGTCAACTACTCGATAAATACAGCTTACCTCTAGCCTTCTCAGTTCTACTCAGAATATGAGTCTGATACTGCTCCAGTGGGATGTGATTATTGGGGTGTGTTTTAACCGAACCAGAAAAGACCTAAACTGGTTAGACCTACAACCAACTAGAGCAACGGAGTAAATTACGTATGTTGAACAACTCATAGTAGTCGGAAGTCTTGGATCTTTGAATCTCGTTCAACAAGATGAAAAAAAAAAAAAGTCCTTTCATTAATTCCAGCAGAATATAATTAAAATGTCATGTTAAATTCCCCAACAATCCAAGTCCTATTCCCTGGAAAGATTAGCACACCTCTCCGATCTTCAGGTTTGAGTCGTTAGTTCCGTCATAAGTGTCTGATCTGGGCCTTGACAGCCCTATAAGTAATGCGTGCAGTCCAGAAAACTGAATTGATTAGTTCACCTCTCGAGTCTTCGGGTTCCAGTCATTCGTTCTCACAGCCCCATAGACTGAGTCCAGAAGATCCTGTACAGAACCGATGGCCTGTAGCGCATGCATGGTCAACACAAAATGAACAAATCCCTTTCTGAGGCAACTCGTGTACTTTTAAATGACAATATCCTGGCCAGACTACTGTTGTCAGTGATATAAGTATTTGAAATTAACATGATTTCTTAATGTCTAGTGACATATCAGGGCCATTTTAAGATTAATTGAAATACATTCCTTACATACAGTTCCTTTAAGATTAGTTCAACGCATCACTAACGCATGACTTAGTTGTCAACAGAACTCAACTGCACACATGCTGGAAGAAGTAGAAGAAGATGAGTGTAAACGATCTTTCCCGAAGTTGTAAAAAAAAATGTTTTAGTGTATACTGGGTATTTACTAACACAATCATCATTTTTGAGAGAAATAGTAAAGGTGAATGCATACATGAACAAGCTCTATGTTTAGGATTAGAACGAACCCAAGCGCTCTTTGGTGACGTAGATGATTATGTTGCATTCTCTGTCCATCATATATAAAGCCCGTCCTGACAATGTAAATTGGTCCGATCAGTTTTTGTTCAGGCATAATTACTCCACAACAGATCAAGTCCAGACCGAATTGCGCGATCTCAAATGTTGTGGGCGGGGCTATATTTGGCTGGCATCCAAACTAGCTTACCCATTCCTTCAGTTAAAAAAATGCCCAAGCTTCTTTCTATTCTCAGGCTCTGTAGTTTGACAGTATGATGGAGCATTTGGCTTTCCTCAAATCATCATTGCCCAGCACTGTCACTGGCCCTCGTCCAGGCTTACGAAAGTGGCCAAGTGTCATGACAAACTGCTGGCAGTGTCTACAGTTTTGTTTGTCCAACTTTTTATAACATACATAATTTATAAATGTAAGTTTCAATAACAAATATAAGTTTCCTTAAGACTTCAATTCTGCATTTGTGTCCCAGAAGTGCAGACATTTACAGAGACCTTTAAAAAAGGAGAAGAACATCTAAACACCAAATTAATTCCCCACCGTTCAGTATGATTGAACTCTGAGAGAATGCGGACCAACAGTTGGTGACCCAACCACCCACTGATGGAGAGGCAGAGACAGTTGGAAAACACTGACCTTGGAGCCAGAGGAGGGGAACATCGATTTCAGCCAAACATATAATGGATTTAATGAGCAAACATAAGGACTGATCACTGAGTATTGACCTCCGGGGAGGAAAGTGTCATGGAGAAGTTAATGTTTCACTCATCTAGCAGACTTATGTGATTTAGATAATGATCACACTTGAATCACCTTTTTTTTTTTGCTCTCGAGAAAATTCTCACTTCAAAAGTGTCAAATTCACACACACAAAAAATAATCTCAGTAACACTTTAAATGAGGCCTGTATTTACCAGAAATTATAAAAGATATTCTCAATTTCTTATGAGTTCACTCCATACAGCAAAGTATACATATATATATATATATATATATATATATATATATATATATATATATATATATATATATATATATATATATATATATATATATATATATATATATATTGTTATACGTGATAAGGTTTAATTTACAGAGTTGTTCCGATTCCTATACTAGTATCGGAAATATTACCGATACAGCAACAAATTCTGGCATCGGTATCAGCGAGTACTTGAAAAATAT
Organism: Pseudorasbora parva; assembly: GCF_024679245.1. Classification (NCBI taxonomy): domain Eukaryota; kingdom Metazoa; phylum Chordata; class Actinopteri; order Cypriniformes; family Gobionidae; genus Pseudorasbora; species Pseudorasbora parva. The sequence continues at coordinate 16,757,567 of NC_090173.1, forward strand.
TCAATCTATGCCATAATTCTTAAACAAAACCTAACGTTAGTTATTATGACGACCACTAGCTTTGGTCCTAACCGCTGCACGGTTCTTCTTCGCTGCTCAGAATGTATTGTAAACACAGTAAGTTGTGCTGTGTTGCTACTGTTAGAACAGCAAAGAAGAAATGAAAACGCGTTAGCAATATGTCCGCTGTCTAGCAGTATTTCAGACTGGAAATTCGGAAAATTGGAAATTTAAAGTTCTTTTTTGCTTAACGTATTCAACTAAACAACTTAAAGGTGCACTATGTAGTATTTTTGCAGTAAAATATCCAAAAACCACTAGGCCGGTGTTATATATTTTGTTCAGTTGAGTACCTACAATATCCCAGATGTTTCCAACTATTTGTAAATTGTGAGAAAATTGCTATTTTAACTAAGGACAGGGACGTTTCAGCATTGCGTTTGAGGAAGTCGCCTGTCATATCTGCACTACCCTCGGTTTCGGCTTTTATTTGGTAGGAGCGCTTTACTCTTAGCAGTGTGAAGAAGTGAACTCAAGGAGTAACGTCATAACATCATTTTAAACACACTTAAATGTATCTAATATGATAAACAGAGCTGCATTACCTCATAATCATAACCGGAAGAGCGGATCAGTGCGGGCGCCCGGCGACTGTGTCCCGTCCCGTCATAATAAAAGTCCCGGTATTCGCGAGGCAGGTATTTGTTTAACAATCGCTACAGCAGCTGTGCTCAGCTCCACAACACTCGGTCCTGCTCTGCTTTACACTACAGTAACGTTAATAACCGCATGCATGAACGTGATTTCTGCCCAAGACCTATTTTCCACCGGCTGTGATGTGAAGACCACATGTCGCAAGATGCTGCGCTCAAACTTTGCGTCATCAAACTACACATTTGTTTAGAATAGGCGCCCTCCAGTGGACGGAAAGTTGCAAAGTGCACCTTTAAGCTTAACTTATTCAACTAAAATGTATTTATTAGGTCTTAATTAATTGTATAAACTATAATACTGATCTGCCAACATTGTCACTATATGATAAATTAAAATAAGCTGATAACATCACGGTTTTCTCCAGAACGACTGTACAGCTGAATCAAATGTTGTTGCAATATTGTCCTGTTTAACACTGTGAAGCTGCTTTAAAACAATCGTCATTGTAAAAGCGCTATACAAATAAAGTTGACTTGACTTAAGAAAAATAAATATTACTGTTAAATGCATGTCAAATAATAAAATACTGTAAGTAGTTCACTGTTTGTATTCGTTGATGTTTTATTAAGGATAAGTCTGAAGCACACCATAAAATAATTCTAGCTATTCATACAGGGCTAGTAGTATATACAGCTGTATACAGATACACACACAGGTATCGGATCAGTACTCTGTATCGGCTGATACACTGAGCCCAGGTATCAGTATTGGTAAGGGAAAAAGGGTATCGAACATCTCTAATAATATATTTGTTTATGTATAATATGTAATTTTTAATATCAGCAGTTTGGGTCAGTTATGTTATTTTTTGTTGTTACGAATTTTCATTACACTGTGGAATTGTTTGTGATTGTATTATTTTTGTAGCTAAGATTTTTTTTAATAGAGTTCCCCATCCCCTTTGCTTTCTATCATTAGATTATATTCCAATTCTCAAGCTCTATCTAAATGATTAGCTCGAGTTATCCTTTGGAGACGTGCTGAAATGTTGGGCAGAGCATTTCCAATAAACTCTGATCTTATAAGACTTTGTTTTTCATAGCTTTTGTTGTTTTACAGACCCAGTGGCTCAGAAGCATCTCGCTCGATTCTGCCTTCAGGTGAATCCAAATGCCAGCTCTTCCTCTGCTGCCTGTGACCATCCATCAAAGAAACTGCTTTCCCAGGTTTCAAACCCATTGAATATTGCACATTTCTGCAAAGTCAAAGTGAGCAGCCCTCTCCTCACCGAAGGTTACGAGCATCATGATGCTGAGCTGGCAGAGATGGTGATGGTGATGGCAGCACACGATTCTGCCACAACATGCACAGTGAATCAATCCTTGATGTCACTTGCCTGCACAGACAGCTGCCTTCTATAGCAGCATCCAACTCAAATACAATCTCACAAGAAAATGTGGACTGCACAATCCTACATATTACGGGTTTGGAACAACATGAGGGTGAGTAATTAATGATAGGGTTTTAATTTGTGGGTGAAGTAACCTGTTAAATACTAGTGACAATAAATCCACCAACACATTTTATACCTTTTCACACAAATGATGATTACGAGATAGAGTATTGTTTAACAAAGACTTTATTTTCGCATGGCTGAAATACTTAAATGTTTATGACCTCAAAACACTTTTTCCATAGTGCATGATCTGTAAACGAACACATTTGCGTCACATAGGCTACAAATGAGTGGCTTTTCCGAAGTAGTAAACTTGCTCGGTAGCTCACCCGGTACAGCATTGCACTTGTGACTGTATTTTGCTACGAAACCAGCTAAGACCATATTACCTTTTTTTTTTTTTTTTTTTTTGCAGAAACCTTTAAGTCCACCTCTTTGGACAACAATATTGCTAAACATACTGGAAACATTGCAAATGATGGAAGCAGAATTCAAAATTGATCACTGAAAACCCTAATAATTTGATTGAACTCAATTGATTTGAGTAAACTCGTTCCCTCAATTCAATTGAGTAATGGAGTCTCCCAAAACTTGTATATTTAAGTTCACTTAACTTGGTTCTCACGTTCACTGTACTTAAATTGTTAAGTTCACCAAACTGGGTACACCAGAAGTTCAGTATACCATGCTGGGTACAACCAATCAAAACTTCAGCATGCATTGCAGCATGAATAAATTATACATCTGAATTGTGACACATTTTCTTTGATTCTTACTATTTGCTTTTACTTTTGCTCTTTTGTTCTGATGTTTTTGTAGCTTGTTTTATGTTCAGAGTTGATCTGTTTATCGGATTTAAAAAAAAAAATTATAATAATTGTCACCATTGTAGAGATTCATACACGGATTCTTGATGTCTGTGCATGTCTAACTAATGCCGTAGATTTAAATATTTTGTGCACAAAAAATAAAATAATAAATTGTTGAATTACCACAAGAGTAAAGAATCTAATGGAAATTTCGTATTTCATTAGACTCTGCATGAGATCAGGGATTCTGCCAATACATGATGATGTTATCATCGTCAATGATTAAACAACATCACTTGATGATATGTTCTCTTGACTTTGTGTTTCTTCCCAAATGTGTCTCACAAACACAAAACAGACAGAGAAACATTATATTATAATATTATACAGTCAAGGGTCAAGAGCCCAACTAAAGCAAACACTGATCTCCATCATGGTGACTTCCAACGAAACTATTATTTTCATTAAAACAGAAATAAAGTCAGTCTGGTTAGTTATAAGTTGGTTCACATATTATTATTATGTTTAGTAACTTACGAATTTTCACTTACCAATTTTAAGATTACACACAATTAAAAAGTCTTCATCTTAATTTGAATCAGCAACAGAAAAGGACTGTTGTGTTAGTTATTGTTGCCAGACAGAACTCTTTCCATGGCCAATCACATCAAAGCAAGACCAGTGTGAGCTATTTTAATTAATTATGATTTTGAAGTTTCATTCAACTTGAAATCTTAAGTTTATGTATTTTGTAGGTTAATATGTTATACTAACTTATCTTTTTGAGTTTTTGGACTAAACTAGTAATATTTAGTCAAGATTACTTGATTTGTTTAAGTAAAGACAACATTAGGGTTTACAGTGCAGAAACTGATCCACATAGTAGGGGGCTCTGTGATGCAAGAGACTGTCAGAGACTGTCAGACTGTCACTATCAGAAATGTCCATTTCTGACAGATTTTTTCTGTCCGACTGTCATTGTTGGAAATGTCCGTTTCTGTCAGAGATTTACAGCAGCACAAGAAACACAGTTTACATGCTACTTGCAAAATTCTGTTATTGTAACGATGGACAAAGCATGATAAAAACAGCGCAGTAATTGAAAGCCGGCTCATACGCACACCATTATTCATCTTGAAATCATATGATTATTTTGATTGATTTTCTGTGCACTTAGATACTTTTGCTGTCAAGGGGAAGGGGCATATAGCGGTTCTGCCAGCGAACTGGTGTTTCTGAATGGGATTTAGCAGAAACATTTGAAGAATGTATACTTTCTGCGGAGAGTATTCACTCAATATAATTCTCAACCTAAAATGGCCATATTTATATAATACAATTTTTTTTTTTAAATAGAACAATTGAATGCACTCTACAGTAGATCTAGATCGGCTTCACTTTGCCTACAGGTCAGGCAGGGGTGTTGATGACGCCATAATGAGTAAACAGGAGTTTAGCACATCTTGAGGGCGCAAAGACTTTTGTACGATTAGCTTTTTATTGATTTTTCATCAGCTTTTAATTGTATCCAGCCTCAAATCCTAACAGAACGGTTAAAGAGGGTCTATCGTGGGTTGATATGCTGGTAATGGATTTTTTAACTGCCAGGTCTCAGCGTGTGAGCGTAAATTATTATTTTTTTATCTGATGTACTTTTTTTCTCTCTACAGGCTCACCACAAGGATGTGTTCTTTCACCTCTTGTATTTGTGGTTTATACTAATGAGTGTCAAACGCAACTAGAGAGGAGTCATATCGTCAAAAGAGGTCATAGCACACACAGCTTCTAACAATCTCATGTTAATCTTGAGTGCCTATAGAATAGAATTGCATCCTTCATATCTTCTTTAGTTTTATCCTATTTATAAAAGACAGATATGCTGATTCGTTATACATTAACACGGCAATTGCCAATAAAACACAGACATTTGATGCAATTCACTCACTAACTGCGGTTTCCACTCATGACCGGGAACAAACAAACACACTTGCAGAACTCCGTTGCTGCTCCGGGAAAACAAACTGCATCCACTGTTTCCTTAATGCTGGCTTATTTGAGAAGCTGACCAAGGTTATCTTTCCCTCACACACTTCTTTAGTGACATTGTTGATTTTGTGGTCTAAAAACAAAATTACAGTGCTGCCGATGGCTTCTGTAACCCGAACGATGCTCATTGATGGGCGCGCTCACACTCACACGCACACACTCACCCGAGAGGAGTGCCCATACATGGATGCCCTTTATGATGTTATACAAGGCCATATTCAGAAAAAAAACTTTCCAACGTCCATAACGTTTTTTAAACTTTTGGCCATGTTTAGCAGGAAAATCCAACTCTTTAACAGTGTAAATAAATCATAATTCATGAAATAGCATTAGACTCCCCTTTAAGTTTTTGGATGATTCGGTGATTGTTTCCCTCTTCAATGATTAGGATCCTTATCATGGTTCTTTACTGGCAGATTTTATTAATTGGTGTAATTTGTCCTTTTTGGATACAAATGAACTGTATGTAAGAAATGTATTTAAATTAATCATAAAATGGTTATGGCACTAGACATTAAGAAATCATGTTAATTTCAAATACTTATATCACTGACAACAGTAGACCGGCCAGAATATTGTCATTTAAAAGTTGTTGTTGCAGCCCTCAACTGATGTTGATGTTGTGTTTTGGCCTGAAGCTCCGCCCTCCACCTATCGACCAATCACAAAGTCAGTAGTGTTTCGGCGTCCGGGTTGCCAGATCTGCTCTAGTTACCACAGCTGCAGCTACGTTCCTGAGGGATCCTGCAGCCTATCTGGCTACCTCGAGTCAGTGGGAGAGGGGGAGGGGATACACCTGCAGTACCAGTTTTGGCCACAATCTTACATACACTTCCTTTAATACTAAAGAGATGATTCTATATTTTAGCAATAATCCTATAGTCATCTATCCTGTGTTTAATAATGGTCATACTGTTGAGGTTGTACATCAATTTAAATACAATGGTACTATAATAGATGAAAAGATGACTTTTGAGGCTCATGTGGAGGCTTTGTGCAAAAAAGCCCACCTGCATATATATTTTATGGAAGCTTTGTGATTTCAATGTGGACTGTTATGAAAATGTTTTATTCTAGTTTTATTGAATATGTCAGTACTTTATGATTTGTGTGCTGCTATGGGTCACTTAATCTTAAAAACAGAAATAGACACTTAAAAACATGTCAACTCTAAACTGTATTGAAATCAGTTCCAAAAAGTATTGAATAAGAGCACTTTTTTTACGCACAGTGCTGCACAGAGCTATTTTTACATATTCCACTTTTATATTCCAATTACCTGCACAAGCAAAACAAAAAAGGGGCCTTGGGTCAGGGTGTTTGGTGGGGCCTCTATTAATAGTAAGGGATGCCAAGCTTGACATTTTTTATTTGATGATTCATTAAACAGCTTTCTAAATTTAGCAAGAATCACTACAATCACAGTTGTCACACTGATGCATGATGCCCGACATCCCTGGGTTAAAAATAAACTACATAGCATGCAAATCAGCATTCGATTTCTGCTTTTTAATGAAAACAATGGCTCATAAATGTTTTAAAATGAGGTCTAAGCACAGCTCAGACAACATATGCGAGTCCTAAATGTGATGTATGTAACTCTCTAAAGCCAAAACACTGTCAACAAGATATAATTGGTTTTACAAATGAAGGTGAACTTTTACAGTCGGCTCCTCCAAAAATCTATATGGTCCTTCCCTGATTATATATACATATTTTTGTTATGTACTCCCTGTAATTGGACAGTGGCTTCAGTATATCAGGGAAACTTGTTTTAGGGATGCAGGAGAATTATGTGCTATCAAAGGGTGAGTTCACCCAAAAATTAACCTTTTCATGAATTACTCACATTCATACAAAACCGTAAGATCTTCGCTCATCTTTGGAACATAAATTACGATATTTTTGATGAAATCCGAGAGCTTTCTGACCCCTCCATAGACTAAAAAGGAAGAGAGACTCACAACAAGGAGGTAAGCAAAAACACAAATCTTTTTTGATAGCTGAAGGTAATGAGAATGGTTTGGTGAGTGTATCAGCAGAAAGAACTAGTTGAATGGCAAAATTGGCAATCTGTGTTACTGTAGTTGGATGAGGTAGGTAGAGATGATGGACGCTGGAGCACACACCTCGGTGGAGAGACTGGAGACTGACAGAGACGAGAAGAAATTGTTGAATAAGGTTGTACGTTTTTGTATTCTTGTCACTCAAGATTGAACCACTTTAGTCACATAGTAACTTTAGTAACCACTTTGGACTATAGTAACAATGTTTTACTACTTTTCGGGACCTTGAAAGTAGTTATTAAATTGTGGTCTATGGAGGGGTCAGAGAGCACTCGGATTTCATCAGAAATATCTTCATTTGTGGGTTTAGAATGACATGAGGGTGAGTATTTAATGACATAATTTTCATGTTTGGGATACTAATCAGCACGAGAGGAGGCATATATATAAATTGATGACTCACCTATGTTTCTTGTCAGCCCCGACTACTCAAGCTTGACTGATTCCTATCCCAGCCAGGGATACAGGGGGAGTACTCTGGGTTCAGGCCAAGATTCGTGCTAGGAGCCTCCCCTCTAATACACACTCTTTTTTGGATCTGATTATTTGTTAGTGTGGACTCATGAAATAAATGTTTCACTGACTTTACTGTTATAGAGATACGAGGATCCCCAAGAAACCTGCTCATACATTAAGTATCAACCTTTCACTCTTCCAGGTCTTCTGTTGCTTTGAGGTGTTCAGAAAAGTGTCCAGGTCTGTGTAAATAATAGACTCCTCTGAATCCTGCACGGCAGTCTGCTGCCTTTATTGGAAGTTATTGTTGAGTTTAAATTCGGCAGCATCTGGTGAGTAGGAGGACAAAATGAGCCGTAGATCAAGGCCTGCAGGAGAACAATGCTTTGTCAATCAAAAGTTAATGCTGCTTCGTTCAAAGTAGAGCTCCAGCAGGGCTGTGAAATGAGCATTGCTTTGAAATTCTGTTTTACCATTTTTAAACAGAACAGCTGAGGCAAGAATAATTGGAAAGAGTGGTTCGGTACACGACACAGGCTGGATTCAAACCTGGATTTCCAATGTGAGCTCCTGCTCAAACCATTAGGTCACAGCTCGGATTGTGTAGCATCAGTTCTGGCAGGGGACGCTAGTCAAGCTTGCATCAGCTGACTGTCACGTCTACCTATAGGAATACAACATTTATCACAGCATACATGTTCTCCAGAGCTCATTTACCCTTCTCATCCCTATATTTCTCCTCTCAGATTTGGCAATCTGATTCCCCTTGAATCAGACTAAATTCCCAAATTAATGATATCTGCAATACATTGTTGCTTATGTTCTGTTTACATTTACATTTATGCATTTGGCAGACGCTTTTATCCAAAGGGACTTACATTGCATTCAAGGTACATTTTTTACATTATTGTCAGTTCTTGCTTTCCCTGGGAATCGAACCCATGACCTTAGTGTTGCTAGCACCACGCTCTACTGGTTGAGCTACAGGAAAGTAGCTCCTGTTTACCATAAGAGGGGTTATCGATGCTCTCCCTGTGCTTATCTTTGCTTATCCAGAACAAAATGGTAAATGGACGGCATTTATATAGCGCTTTCAACAGACCCTATGGTCATCCAAAGTGCTTTACATTTTTGCCTCACTTTCACCCATTCATACACCGGTGTCAGCCGCGCCATCCAGCTTGTCAGGAGCAGCTGGGGTTTGGTGTGTTGCTCACGGACACCTCAACACTTGGTCAGGTGGAACCGGGGCTCAAACCACCAACCTTTCGGTTTGTAGATAACCTACATGAACCACTGCTTAGAACCATAACGCCAATCCAATTTGTATGCAAATAGTCTATCAATCTTCTTTGACAATAGTGCTCCTGACAGTGTTATATACAGTGGATTCAGAAAATATTCAGACCCTTTAAGGTAACACTTTATTTCTATGGTACGATTAGACTATCTACTAGCTATAAGTAACTTTGCAACTACATGTCAACCAGCCTTTGAGTAGGGTGACCAAACATGCCCTGTTTTCAAGTCCTGTCCTGGCCCTAATATAAAAAAAATATATATCCATACAGAGGTGGCATACTTTAAATGCATTGAAATTAATAAGGAATCTTTGAGTAAACTTCGAGTATCATTTGAGTATCTCATTGCCGGGCTGAGTGTCTTGGTTTTTAGTAATTAAAATATGGTCACCCTACTGTTAGTAGTGTCTGCTTAATATCTAACTCTTTACTGTGATACACCCCAATATACGTTACTAACTACAAGTAACTTTGCAACTACATGTCAACGTATTCTACTAACCAAACTCTAATCATAACCTAGATTTAGTAATAAGTTAAAGTTAGTAGAATTTCTAAAGTGGAAATGTTTTTACATTTGTTTTCACAATTATTATTATTATTTTTTTTAATTAGCTATGCTAAGTTAACTCAACTAATTAATTCTGATTAAAGACAACTAACAAAATGGTAATTATCTTGGCTTTAAGTTTGCCTGTTAAAATGTATTTTATTAACATCACATTTTAACCCTTTCATGTGTAGGTTCAAAATATTTTAGCTGACGTCCAGAGTGAGTTTTTTTTTTTAAGGCGACCATTATTTTAGAACGTTTCCCCTTATTGTTTCCATGGTAACACATCATGCTTGTCAAGTGACTCACCACAACCAAAATAGAGCTGTATGACAGATATAACACTTTTATTTCTCCTTTTTAAGTTTTTCATTTTATTCAAAAAAATTTAAAAACTTGCTTACCATGCCATCAACTATAAAATAACACAATTGTGAGTGTGTTTTGCCATTTAAAAACCTTTATAAATTAACTTGATTTGGATCTATAATGTGGGATTGGCGCTGCCATGTTTGTTTGCACCGCAGTTCAGAGTCCTGTCAATCGGATTTATAATCTGTAAATTCATCAGTTTCTCCTGAAATAATTAAAGGAAGTGTGTGTAAGATTGTGGCCAAAACTGGTACTCCAGGTGTATCCCCTCACCCCCTCCCTCTGACTCGAAGTTGCCAGATTGGCTGTAGGAACGTTTGTAGATCTGCAGCTGTGTTAACTAGAGCAGATCTGGCAACCCGGATGCCCAAACACTACTGACTTTGTGTTTGGTTGATAGGTGGAGGGCGGAGCTTCAGGCCAAAACACAACATGCCAACATCAACATCAGTTGAGGGCTGCAACAACAACTTTTAAATGACAATATCCTGGCCGGACTACTGTTGTTAGTGATATAAGTATTTGAAATGAACATGATTTCTAAATGTCTAGTGACATGTGAGGGCCATTTTATGATGCATTGAAATACATTTCTTACATACAGGTCCTTTAAGTGACCGGCAAACTGGGAGAAGAATCGAGTAAACTTTATAGTTACTTACACTATGTGTATCGGATATGAATACAACATGTCAGCAAATTATATTGGAATGGATTGTTATTGCTGCTTCCATATACACCAGTGTATATTCTACTAACTCTAAATGTATTGTTTTACTAAGACACTTGTGTACATTTTTAAACCTAAAATAAACATTATGTGGTTGAAAACACTGCATGATATATGTCAAGCGATGAGCGCGTCCGCATCTGGCTCAGCGCTAGCCAAAGCACGAAAACAGTTTGAATCTAGCAGTCTGTCACGTCACTAAACATTCTGAATCCTAAATGTGGTACCTTACTCTCAGGGGCACAGAAATAAAAATCCCACATGTGGGACCACTCAAAAGGTTAATAGAGATGGCCACAAAAATGAACAAACTTCCTCCTGTTTGTAGCGCCCCAATTGTCATGTCTCTCTTGCAACCTTTACTGACTTTTCTTAAAACATGCCAGTGCCATTGCTTTCTAACAAAAGTTAGATTTACTTAGATTCTCAAGTATTTGTCCAAAAAATTTCCAAATGTTGCCTCCAACTTTCCAAACATCTTTCACTGAACAATGTTGTGCCAGTTCCCAGCATGCATTGCAACTTTAAAAAACGTGATAACTTTTAAATGTAGTTAATATTTTTTACATTTTGAGATTTGTGTTTTGAGGTGTGTGTGCGCATCTCATTGCTTTTTTTACTTTTGTATGCAATATATTTGCTAGCTTTAAGTTGATAAAATGTTTGCCTCTAGCTTTTTCAAATTACGTTCATATCATGTAGTTAGCATTAAAACTCAAACATTGAGAAGAAGAAACAAGAATGGCTTGCATTGCTAAATGCTAAATGTTCTTTAGTTGCCTTGACAAGATTTGTTCAAAAGTTCAAAACCATGTTGCTCATTAGATGACCAAAAGTATTCAAGTTTACTTTAACGGGAGCAAATTACTTGAGTTAACTTGAGTGTGATATGTTGCCTTATTTTGCCTAACTTTTTTCTCAGCGCGTGAAAAGTAATCATTTTTAATCAGAGAACGATGGCATTACATTACTGTAACATATAGCACTGCCTCTGCACTTTCATGCAGGGAATAGATTGCTATAAAAAAAGTAAAAGAGCATCTCACCGAGAGGTTTTTGTTTTGAGATGCACAGAGTATGCACTGCGAGGTAAACCCGCGACTAGCACCTCTCACACCCGCCTGACATTGTGCGATTTCCTCTGAGGCTGCCAGACTGAGTTTTTTTAAACTATCTTGAGGAAAAACAGGAGAGCTGAGCTCCAGGGAGTGATTTTTTTTATTTTTTTCTGTCAGCATGCAGAGCTCTTTTTGGTAGGAATGAAGCACAGTTCCCTCTCGGCACAACCTTTTCCCTGTATATCATTGGTGTCAGCTTCACACAGAGGCCTGAGCTGATGTTTATCTGTATGTGCTGAGAAATAAGGTGTATACTTTTTTTATGTGTATAGACTTCAAACACTTCCCCCTAGTTTCACAGACAAGGTTTAAGCCTAGTCTCCGACTAAAATATATGTTTGAGCTCTTTTGACTGAAAGCAACTTTATACAATACATTGCCAAACATATTTTGAAAACCTTTCAAATCATTGAATTCAGGTGTTCCAATCACTTCCACGGTCACAGGTGTATAAAATCAAGCACTAGGCATGCAGACGCTTCTTCAAACATTTGTGAAAGAATGGGTCGCTCTCAGGAGCTCAGTGATTTCAAACGTAATACCGTGATAAGTTGCGACCTCTGCAATAAGTCTATTTGTGAAATTTCCTCACTACTAAATATTTCACGGTCAACTGTTAGTGGTATTATAACAAAGTGGAAGCAATTGGGAACAACAGCAGCTCAGCCAGGAAGTGGTAGACAACATAAAATCACAGAGCTGGGTCAGCGCATGCTGTCAATAGTTACAGACCTCCAATCTGTAACTGAGCGAGTTTGGTGTGGAGGAACTTGTCTGGCCTTCACAGAGTCCTGACTTCAACCTGATAATGAAATATTCAGTTTTAACGTTTTTGCCTTTACATTGGATGGTTGAATATACACGGAAAGTGGTAGAGCGGAGAGATGGGAGCTGGAGGTTACGGCTCTGACATCAACTGTTATTCTATCTTTAAAGTTAGAAAAACCGTATACATTTAAAGTTAATTATAGTTGGTAAAATTCTAAATGATCTGGAAGCTTTTTTTGTTTTTTTAAATACCACAATGTTCCCATCTAGACTGGATTTGATTTCTCAAAGGCTGCCTTAGTTAACCGAACAACATTTGTTCTGTAATATTTACCAAGGTTCAGTGGAAAAAAAGTTTCAGGTGGGACTTAAGTCACAAATTATACAATACGCAACTTGTCCTGACCTCATCAAAGTACGCCACTCATGTCTCATTAGTGCTGTTGTTAGAATTTCAATGTTGTTTAGTTCCATATGTCACTGCTTCTGTTTAATTTAGTGGTTCTCTCTTCCTGGAGGACCTCAAGGGCCTTATTTATAAAATATTGCATCGAAACCATACTACATTTGATCGTATGCCTATTTCTCAAATGTGCGTACATATGATTAATGCTGCCTTCACGTGCTATCAGAATTATCGTAAATACGAGTTTGCAAGCTAAAAATAGCACATGAACGTCCCCTGATGTCGTGTTTACCACTGGGAAGTTCGGAAATAATTTTGATACCCAAGTTCCCGAGATGGGCGAGCCATAACCATTAAAAATGGCAGATGGGAGACGAATTTCTGTGGTGCCAGGTGTTTTATTCGTTTTTATTCCACAACAATTTCACTGTCTTGTCGTTAAGGTAGTGCATATTTACATAAATTCATAATCATTTGAAGCTTATTTGTGTATTTTTTTTTTCACATCAAAAAAGGTATCTAGTTGACCATCATTCCAGAATAGTGAGCAGGCTGACTATCTAGATAGTGTGGTAAAAGTACACTGTACTTTGTGTTGGTTTTTGTTGGTTTAACTTAAAAAAGTAAGTAACCTGGTTGCCTTAAAATTGAGTTTATTGAAATAAAAAATTTGAGTTGATACAATGAAGGAAATTAGTTTAATAAATAGAAACTCAAAATAATTTTGTATCTGAACCACATAAAAAATGTGATAAATCATGAAAATAGCACAATTTGGAATGTTTCACTGCGTCATCAGAAATAAAACACACACAATGACCCAATATGCGTACAAAATCTTTTAATAATATTTTAATAAAGGTTGTCGAAATTCAAAAAACCTTCATTGTATCAACTCAATTTTAATTTCAGTGAACTCAAAATTTTAAGGCAACCAGGTAACTTTTTTTCTAAATAATTTTTTACAGTGTAGCTATACAATAGGATCATGTATGGCTGAAAACTATTGCCATTTTAGTCTTTAAGCAGCCTTTATTGTCTTTATTGTCCTACATTATGCCTTTATTGTGAATATGATTAGCCTATAAACAATATATTTTCGTGTTGTGCTGCTAGTAATTCTATAATTTTCTGGGACCGGGAAATGACTGTAATGGTTATAGTGTTAAAATAACATTTTCCAAAGAACCACAAAAGTATGAACCTGGCGTCCTCCATTCTTTCCGACAACAAAGCACCTGAACACAACAAGCTCGTAATCACGACTTCTAAGGTGGGAAGTAGGAAACTTCCGATAGCACGTGAAGGCAGCATAAGAGAATGAACTTGGGTGTACGCCTCTATTTCAGGTGAAATGCATAAATCACAAATGATCTTGAAACTGTGCACAGCTGAATGGTTTCAGTTCTCTGCCTTTGTAAATGCTGCCTAATTAATGTCAGTAACATATAAAAGAGCAACAGTCCACATCCGAATGCTTTACTTGAGAATGGCGAGTGCCAATGATTGCTTAGGTTTTTAAATACCTGCAGTAATCCGACTGTCTGCCATAAAGAAATGTGGAACCAGAAAAAAACGGTGGCTTTGGTCCAAAAGAGTTGTACATGGTCTCTTAATTTACTGTGTTTTGGGTGTAACGCAATAAACCAATCAGTGTCTCATTTCCCACTCCCTTTAAAAGTCAGATGTGCTTGCACCATGATGGATTCACTGTTTACATGGAGGAATTTGCAAGCGGAAAGACTGATCACTTCTCCAGAAAGAAATCCTTTTATTGTTTAAAATTTGAAAAAATGTTTGTGTGCTGCTGCGCGTCCGTGTGTGTAATAAGCAGACTGTACACGCATTGCGCACCCACATATATGTGCATATTACTAAAGTGCCGTTTAACACAAAAAATACTGCACAGTCATTTTCAATTGTCTCAAAATAGCAATGCGCCAACAGTCTGACTGAACACACCTGGTTTTCAGACCAGCTGATGAGTGAACTGATGGATGCAAAGGCATTTGCTATTTAAACATGTGGCGCTGGACATGAAAATGATAACTGTGTTGGGCTGAAACTAGCACAAAAACACTTGCGCCGGGTGTATGATAGGGCCCACAAAGATCAAATATGTGCATACACACGCGTTTTATAAAAAAGACCCCAGCACTGCATATTTTCCATTGGACACTCCCAGCTCAGCCCCACATCTGAATATGCCTACTTCAAAAAGCAGTATGTTATGCGATTAGTATGTCTGACAATAGCAAAATTCCAAGTGCATTATGTCCAGATTGTATTCATTCTATAAATGGTAAGCTTGAAGCAGTGTCCCGATCCTAAATGGTTTCCTCCACATTGCAAAAGGGCAACTTCTGCACCCCACTTGCAGGGTAGGCCAATAGGGACGGTGCTGGAAGGCAGATACTATCCAACTGAGATTCTCAGGACTTTGAGCTCCTTTCAAACACAGGTGTGCTGCAGTTCCCTGTATCTCTCCACTGATTTATTGTTCCTCCTGTTTCCCCATCTCACACTCTGTTAATGAAATTTAAAGGAGTAATTCCCAGCTGGCAAAATTGGTTTTTAATAAAACGTGGCTGCCTATGCAGTAGTAATGAGGGGGGAAATGGTGCTGCTTGACTAGAGACAGAGAAGACGGACTGTTACCTTTTCCAAAATAGGTAGTATTCAAGGTATTAAAACCCCCATAATGCACTGAGTATGTTGCCATCTAAGGTCACTCCACCAGTCTGCTATGAATATGTTTGACCAGAGTCAAATACTGCCTTTCTTTAGTAGGAAATATCTCTTAACAAATTTTTAGTCATAATAGTGTCTACTTCAACTGTTCCTGGGAGCAAGAATTCAAAGATTAAACGTTTAGCTGGAGTGAGATGCTTCTGGTTTCCAGTGAAGGATTCAGGGTGTTGTAGGCAGTGGCTAAAGGGTTCATTAGCATTGTAAATATAGAGAGAACGCAGCAATAGAAAATCTGAACAGCCGTTGGTAGTAAACATTTTAAACTGGATGACTGTGAACATCAGCATCCGAAAGCAAAACGGTGTGGCCTACAGGTAAGAAAGCTAAAGCTATAGTGTTCCATGTTTACCAGAATGCTGTTTAAATAGTATAAATAGTGTGATGCAATTTTCAGAGATTATTTTTACAATAACTGTTTTGGTAATAACCCTCTTTCAATCCAACTGTCCGTGGGTGGCGATACAAAAATGCGGAAGTAAATCCTGTAGTTTTCACAAAAACTCTTAGGTTTGTTAAAAGCTTTTTTTAGCTGACAAAAAAATAAATAAATGGTTCCTACAGGCCAACTATGCAACAGTTAGTTTGGGTACAATTTAAACCCTAACTTTTATGACTAACTTTTTCTTTTGAGCTCACAAAATTACCAAATATTATGGCGGTACGTGGTTAAGCCGCTTATGCCTAACACCAACAACGAACATGGTCATGTAAATAATAATAATAATAATAATAATAATAATAATAATAATAATAATTCATTACATTTATATAGCGATTTTCTAGACACTCAAAGCGCTTTACATTGAAGGGGGAATCTCCTCAACCACCACCAATGTGCAGCACCACCTGGATGATGCGACGGCAGCCATGTTGCGCCAGAACGCTCACCACACACCAGCTGATTGGTGGAGAGGAGACCGAGTGATGAAGCCAATCAGGATATGAGGATTATTAGGAGGCCATGATGGACAGGGGCCAATGGGCAAATTTGGCCTGGAGGCCGGGGTTACACCCCTACTCTTTATCGAAGGACATCCTGGGATTTTTAACGACCTCAGAGAGTCGGGACCTCGGTTTAACGTCTCATCCGAAAGACGGTGCTCTTTGCAGTATAGTGTCCCCATCACTATACTGGGGTGTTAGGACCCACACAGACCACAGGGTGAGCGCCACCTGCTGGCCTCACTAACACCTCTACCATGGCCTCACTAACACCTCTAAATGCAGTAACCCGTTTTCTTTTCTTTGAGTAAGGTCATAAACGGCTTCCGCATAAACCGGTCGGAACAGGTAGTATTTTGCCTCTTACTCCGATTTTGTGTGGCATGTAAACACATTAACCTGCTTTCTGACGGCTTATTGAAGTGCACGTGTGATAGATAACAAAAGACGCATACTTTGAGCAGATTTAGGCCCCGTCCACACGGAGTTTAGCTGTATACGTATAAATTTTGTACCGTATCAGTGTTTCGTCCACACGGATCCGGCGTTTTAGAAGCATGAATCCGATATTTTTCGAAACCGGGTCCCAAAGTGGGTAAATCTGAAAACGATCATCTTCCGTTTTCGTGTGTACAGCGAATCCGTATATTTTCTGAAATGGTGATGTCATCACACTACGTCCGGCACGGTAAAAGAGTTTAGGGATACAACTACGGGCACTGGGCATGCGCACATCAATATTGCGTCATTTAATTAACGTATCTGCATTACTGTATGGGTTGGGTTGGGGTAGGTGTAGCCATTAATAAAACACATCTGTTAAGTAGCAAATGTATTTACTGTTATTTTATTGTGAGATTTTGCCTCACCTCCGACCACTGCTATACCCCTGCTAGCCACAACTCTTCTTCTCCGTTTTAGTGTATTACTGTGGCAGAATTACAGCGCCACACACTGGCCTGGCATGCAAACTACATCGTTTTTAGTCCGTTTTCTTAATCTCGTGTGGACGCAGATATTTCTTGAAACGGGGGAAAAAAAAGATCGGATTAGGAAAGCGCTGGGTTCGTGTGGACAGGGGCTTAAATGCATCCAGCGAGTGTTTCTGAGACACAGAAACATTTTTAAATGTGTTATCTCATGCAGTAGAGATTCAGTCAAAGCGAGAAAATAATATCAGCCGTAAATTTACCGCTGACACGTTGCAAGCTTTATTTAACATCACAACCTACATAACATCTGGAATACTGAGTTAGATCCAGAATTATTATTTTTGACGTCACTACATGAAAATAACCCAGTTTATTAATAAAGTCATGTAAACACGGTTTACTAACGTGGTCTGTTTACTGGTTTGTATGTAAATGGAGAAAACTGGTTATTTCAATAAGCTGATTTTTGTGAGTTATCAGCTTACTGGTTGGTGTGCATGTAAATGAGCTCATGGATGGCAGGACCCAATGTTTCCCAGCATCCTGGTGCTATTTGTTTCCCAATAAAGCAATGCATATGCACCTAGCCACCTGCTTCCATTGCTCCATGGTCCAATTCAGATGATCATGTGCCCAATGTTGGTGATTTCGGCGGTGGACAGGGGCCAGCATGGGTACCCTGACAGGTATGTGGCTATGTAGCCCCATACACAATAAACTGATATGCACTGTGTAATCTGACACCCTTTCTATCAGAAGCAGCATTAACTTCTTGAGCAATTTGAGCTACAATAGCTTGTCTGTTTGATCGGACCACACAGGCCAGCCCACGTGCATCAATGAGCCTTGGCTGCCTACACACTTTTGAGGATAAAATGTTCACTTGCTGCCTAAGATAGGGTATATTAGGCAACAAGTGAACATTTTGTCCTCAAAGTGTGTAGGCCCTTTAACAGGTGTCGTGATGAAAAGATAATCAGTGTTATTCACTTCACCTGTCAGTGGTCATAATGCTATGCCTGACTGGTGTACATTTGCATGCAACAGTACAAAATTTTATTTTTTAATGTACAAGTGTCCGTCGCTGGTGCTGTACCCTTAAGGTTACATTTGTCTACCTCTAAGTCAAGGGGTAGGCAAGTTCAGTCCTTGAGAGCTGCTGTCCTCCAGAGTTTGGGTCCAACCCTACTAAGACACCATATTATAAAACTCGTGGCTCCCAGCATGCATTGCAGAATTGTTGTGATTCATATGCTGATTCTTGATATATGTGTCTAAACTTTTTAATGATTAAAAAAAAATGAACGTCTGTGGCAAGAAAGTATTGCTGATGAATATTATATATTAATATTTTTATTCAGTGATGAGTTTAGTCAAACAGTATTCTTCATGATCAATTTTGTTTATGGCATATTTTGTTTTGCACAATTACGTGTTTTGTTAACACTGTAACGACCACAAACCCACCTAAAAATCCAAGTCAAACTGCCCAACTAAAGGAAACACTGATCTCCATAATGGTGATCAAACATCAAAATCTAAACCTGTTCATTCTCAATAAAAGCTTCTATAGATGTGTTTCAGGGTTGGAGCCAAACTCTGCAGGACAGCGGCTCACTAGGACCGAACTGAGGAACACAATGGTATAATTGTACACTTAGGACCAATTGTGTACCTTTAAAGGTACAATTATACATTTTGTTCCCCAAGGAACAAAATAGTACCTCCACGGTAGCCTTTTTTCTGAGAGTGTGCCAGTTTAACAGAAAATCTACCGCACCCCTTTCAATCAGATCAAATTTTCATTCGGATCAAACTCAGTCAAGTCGATCAAGATGAGCAGGCTTCAGTGTGATTGAGCCATTAATGTTAATGTGGTCAAGAGTAGCCCACTCTTTCTGCAGCTTACATCATTATGCTTCTTGGTAACAGGTGATTGTCTGTATGAGAGTTATTGAATCATTCAACCAATTTCTTTATATATATATATATATATATTCAGGAATGAAACATAAGACTGCCTTCATAAATGAGTCATTCACTCAACCAACAAAGCAAGAACATAGTGAAAACTGCACCTCTTCATTAAATTGTTTTCAACTGTTGTATAAAATCACATAATTGATTTATAATTCACATAATTGTCTCCTCCTTAGTCCAGTTACTTCTCAGAAATACTCAAGTTGCCTTTGCTGCTTAACCTTTTACTGTTGAACAGTACAACACAATTTAAAATATCATTACTTTTCCTTTTTTTATTAATTAAAATATTACCATTTCATTTGGTCGTTGTTGAGGTGGGATTAAATAGGTCAGTGCACTAAGAGACACATTTGATCCATCTATTCATAACTGTTACACAGATATCCACTTTTCTGCACAAATGCAGCCCATCGCAATCATATTTCCCATGACCTTGAGGATTAATCCGTCTGTCATTCTCTTCCAGAGTAACATGTGACACCTTACCCACGTGTGAGATCCGATATGTGGATGTGTCTGTGTTTCAATCTAAAGTGTCATATTGTGGGTCTGGTTTAAGTGTGTGTGTGTGTGTGTGTGTGTGTGTGTGTGTGTGTCCTTTAGCTAAACATAAGACAGTACCAGCTCTTTTGTGCCTGGCTGGTGGATGTAGAGCTGTGGTCTGCACTGCAGTCAACCTGAACAATTGAAGAGCAGAGAGCTCAGCTGCGAGGAAAAGAACAAACGGTGCGCACAAGACAGGAGAAATGGGGGTGTGCTGGAGTGTGTCTCTCTTGACACTGAAATACCTTGCGTTTATTTATTTATTTATATATTTTTCTTGGCTGGATCAAATCCTCTTTGAATGAAACTCTGGGCCTGTCATCTTTCCTGGCACAGCTGTGGCATGTTCCCACTGAGAACAGGAAATATTTATGATGTATTGGCTAGAGATAACACATGCTGCGGTCTACTTTAACTGTACTGTAAAGAGTGCATGCGGGTTTGAATGTATGTGCGTATGCGGCTCCCTGTAATCAACGTGTGTGTGGAGTCCCAGGTTCAAATCTTTCGCCAGCTGTTAACAAGCGTGGCCATCTGTAGCGATAATCAATGGCCCAGGGTGATATTTCAGACTAAGATGGGGCTTAAACAAATATGGCGGATATTAAACTGACTGCCTAATGCTTCCCAACCTTTATGCTGTAATGTGCTGCCTAGGGAAAACTGAAGAAACTGTGTTTGCAGTGTTGCACTGCATTTCAATGTCTCCTACTGCCGTCCATTGGGTTAAAGTCAGCCAGAGTTTTTATTTTATTGAAAGATGCAGTAGGAAGCCACTTCAAATGGGGAAATATGCGACAATCTCAAACTTGTTTTTTGTCAAGATGTGGGTGTGACAACATCCAACATCAGGATTGTGCATTTCATCAAAGGTAGCAAACAAAAGCAGAATAGCAATTTTAATATAGCTGTGCTGGCAAAATGAAGGGGAATGCACATGGGCTCATTTCCAGCTACAGGCAAAACAATTGAAAAGTTTTGATTTTGAGGTTTTCACAAAAATCTTTCATAATGTCCTTTGTAAAATCTTTGAGGCATAAATAGTCTTCGATTTAGATGAGCTCACAAAATAGTTAACTGACAACTACTAAATGATTTATAACTTCTTGAATTAATCATGAATTACAGTAGGAATGCATGCTAAAGCATGTATTAACACACAAAGGCTGTGTCCACCAAAGCTTTTTTAGCCAGCTGAAAACTGTGAGCGCTTGAGAGCGTTTTGGCAGGCAGCTTTTAATTTTTCTTCAGTTGAGACTCTTTGCTTATGATACGGAAAATCAGCAGAAGTGTTTCTAATTTCACAGGTAGTTTGTGTCTGTATTGATTCCATATAAAATTGCAGATACAATGTAAAGTATTTGCTCTGGCTCTTGTTTTAAATCCTTTGTATTATATTATATTATATTATATTATATTATATTATATTATAAAATCCTTTATTTATTATATTATTCTGTTATTATTGCCTGTTGTCATCTTTAGACGACACACAGAATGTGGCAGTTGGTCTGTGTTGTGTTTGTCCCGCCCCTCCTCCACCGTGATTGGAAGGCTGAGTGAAGAGTGACAGTGATGAGCGCTGCGTTTTACTCAAAGTTGAACATTCTTCAACTCTTGGTGACCAGTAAAAAACGTTGAGTGCTCATAGCTTGAGCGTGAAATACTTGTTCAGCGCCTCGGACCGCTCTAGGCAGTCTAAAAACATGGAGCTCCCATTGAAAACAATGCCAAGCAGCTGCGTGAAAAAAACGCTTTTGTGGACACAAGGCCTAACTATTACTATATGTATAAATAATACATGTATTTAAGTAATTTATTAATAATTTACTTACACTTTCTAAATGATCTCATGAACCACTGACATCTCCAGAATAACTGGTTTGTGAATAATGTAATTATTCATTTAGAAATGATAAATTGATCATTAAGAAAGAATAAAAATAAAAGTATTAAACACATTGTAGATATGCTTACAAATCAGGAATATATCTTTTTTTACAGTTTATTTATAAACTGCTTATTAATGTCTATTAATGCTTTATTCATTATTAAACTACTGCTTAACTCATAGCTTGAGTTTTTTATTTATTTATTTATTTATAAAGTATTACCAAAAGGGGACTATATATATTGTCCTATAGATTTATGATGTTGACTTGATGTGTATCAAACTTGGTTTTATTATCAGTATACCGGTATAGTTGCTAGGTGATTTTGTTTTGGGACCTTCAAAAAACTTAAAAAAAAAAAACCTTTTCTCAGAAATGACTTTGCTGACTCTATCGACTTCAAACAGCTGATTCCAAAAAATAAAACAATTATTTTGAAGGTTTTTAATAGAGAATGTGAAAGTAATATTGTCTCATTTTACCAGCATGAAAAAAAGTAGAATTTTTATTTTATAGGTAAAATCTAAGTTTGTCATTCAAAGTTTGTTAAAGACGAGCTTCGGATGATTGATTGAATGTCTTATTTTGAATTAATAATGTTTTAATCTATTCAGCTAAAGGTTGGCAGTTGCACTTTGTCCAGATTGTCTTGTCACGATGGTGATCAAAAAGAGGGACAACCAGAATCGGTCTCATGCATCTCATTTGGAAGACGGTGAGCATGCCCATGAGCAGAGTCCATGTTTCCAAAACTGGCAAGAATATTATTCAGAAGAGGAGAATTTGGGTCATGGTGGAGAGGCTGGCCTTCTTCCAGACACACCATTTGAGCCAAAGCTGCTTTTGTCTGGAAATTTCTGCAGTGGACTTTGGTGGTGGATGGCACTTTTTTAGCACTTTATGATGGTCCCTTTTGAACATTATATAAGTAACTTTTGCAACTGCATGTCAACTAACTCTCATTAAAGTATTAGTAGACTGTTTGTTTAATATCTGCTAACTCTTTGTGATGGTCCTCCAACAGCCATTCTACTGACTATACATGACTTTGCAGCTACATGTCAACTTATTCTAACCCTACCAGTCTACTAATACTCTGTTGATGAGAGTAAGTAGACATGTAGGTGCATCGTAACTTATAGTCAACAGAATGTTGACGGGACCATCAAAATAAAAAGTGAAACCATCACTTTTTTCTCCTGCAACAGCTATTCCAGATATTTGAATTATTTGACCTGTTGGAGGTGAACATTGACCTGTGATCCATCAATTGCCAGAACTTTTGACTTGTCAGCTTTGATTCTTCGACCGTGGGTTTAGGGTGACATGGTAACGGATGATGGTGGCCTCTGCGTCTGTATCAGCGAATAAGGTGCTGTCATCTGTGAACATCAAAACGGTCAGGAAGTTGAACTGAAATCCATTTTTGTTCTTGGAGGTTTTCCTTATAATGGCATCAATCCTGATATTGTCATTATAATATAATATAACATTATAATACAATTATTACTGTCTGAAATCAGATATGTTACTTAATTACATTAAAGCCATAAACCCTATACTTCTTAACATCCCCATTATTGCTAATTAAAATGTTTAAAACTTTGACATCTGCTTATTTTTCACCTAATCAGAACTATTGCCATCTAATTGCTGTTATATTTCCAACACGTTTTTGGTATACTTTATGCTTTAGCAACAGACATTGGCAACCTACATCTGTCCCCCTTTATGAGTCAGATGCATGTCAGATATATCTGAAAGACAGTTTTCATTTCACTGTACACTGTACACTGTAAACCCGAATAAGTTGGCAAAACTCAAAAAAAAAAAAAATCAGAATCAGTTACATAAAAAATGTTAAGATAAGAAATTCAAGGTTTATGTAAGCAGATTTTATACTCACACATTTGAATTGCTCTTAACCCTTAAATCCATGACTGTTTTGCACATCTGTCACATGTCGGTTTGAGTTAAGTTTAAGTTTGTCTAAATTAACAGAAACTTGTTCGTAAAACTCAAAACAATTCAGATATACTCATAAAAGTTCATTTGATTGAACAAAATAGTTTACTTTAAGATTATCTTACACTGTAAAAAATTATTTAGAAAAAAAGTAACCTGGTTGTCTTAAAATTTTGAGTTCATTGAAATTAAAAATTTGAGTTAATACAATGAACATTGAGATCCGACAACCTTTATTAAAATATTATTAAAAGATTTTGTAAGCATATTGGGTAATTGAGTTTTATGTTTGTGATGATGCAGTGAAACATGCCAAATAGTGCTATTTTCACGATTTATCAATTTGTTTATGTGGTTCAGATACAATAATATTTTGAGTTTCTATTTATTAAACTAATTTCCTTCATTGTATCAACTCAAATTTTTAATTTAAATAAACTCAGAATTTTAAGGCAACCAAGTTACTTACTTTTTTAAGTTAAATCAATATATATATATATATATATATATATATATATATATATATATATATATATATATATATATATATATATATATATATATATATATATATATATATATATATATATAGTTTTTTACAGCGTACTCAAACCAATTAATTATTTTAGCATTTGGGTTTACAGTGACTAACTGGAGAACGAAATAGTTGGCAAAGTTGACAAAAAGCTTAAACAGAGCTTGCAGATTTTTATTTTGTAATCATACATTTAATTGGTCTCGACATTAAATATTTGAGTAAGCTAATTCATACATTTAACTTAAAAATATCATGTAATCTCACATTTTAAGTAGTGGAAACTTAAAAACTACTACTAAATCTCCCACTTAACGTTAATCTTGCAAACAAATAAAATAATAATATAATATAATATAATATAATTATAATTTAATATAAACACTTATTTTGACATTTACTGTTCCTTTTGAGTGTCATGGCAAGGTATGCTGGGAAATAGAAATCATATAGCCCAGTTTTGGTTACATTTATGTTTGGTTAAATTTAAGGGGGGGGGGGGATGCTGTTTGATGCATAATGAGCTTTTTACACTGTTAAAGACTTGGATTCCCATCCTAAACATAGACAAAGTTTCAAAAACTAATGTTGGACGTTTGATGGAGTATTTCTGTGTCAAAAATACTTCCGGTTTCTCACAAGTTTCGGAGAGTTTTTTTTTGAGTATGGGTCGACTTGACGTCGACAGAGCGGAAGGTCCTTGTATGGGCCGTACGGGCTCTTCTCCCGGTAGGGTGCGCTAGCGCGTGACTAGAGCGAGAGATGAAATGCACACCCATAAACACTCACTCAGGTGCAGATCCAGTCGTCCGTGAACACTTATGTCGCACGCCGCGCTCCACTTTATTCCTATATGGGTGACATCAAGCGACTTCAACGCTTCAGCACAGCATTCCGGGAAGGCAGCGCTGCATTTGAACCGATTTGAACGCAGAAATGACGGGAAGCGGCACAACATCACGGATCTCCACGGTCGCTGCTGTCAGGACTTCACCAAATCATACCAAATAAGTGTGTTTTTGACGGAGCGGTCCCAGCGATAAAGGTTCGGTCCTGCTTTGGAAGCAGCCGCTGAGTAAAACTGCTTCAAATGTCTCTGCTGTTGGCTATCGTCATGTGAGTAAACATCAGTAAACTACACGATCGCGTGCTTCATCATTCAAATGCGCTAACGTTACTCCATTGTTGTTCTGTATAACGTTACACTAGTCTGACGTGCAAAACCGTTTTGCTTGCTACAGTGAAGGTTTAGTCGCATACAATAGTCCATAAACCAAATCATGTTCTCATAAACTGCGAGTAAAGACACGAATGTTGACAGGCCACTAAATACAGTCCATACCACAGAGACGGACGTCCTGCTGTTGCTGTTTCTCCTGTTCAATTTATTTCAGCCTCCGAATGATTCTGGATAAAATGTCTATTAGCTGAGATCGATAGCCATGGGCTTCTCCACGCTTGAGGACGTCACCGCTTTGTGCGCGCTCGTCATTCTTTAGCTCCGCCCACACGATACGCCTCCAGGCGCTCTGTTTTTTCCGGAAAGACTCGGTACAGCCTATATTTCTTTTATAAATATAACAAAACTAAAGACTTTTCGGATATATGAAGGATGCAATACTACTCTATAGGTACTCAAGATTGACATGAGATTGACTGAAACTGAGTGTTTCACCCCCCCCCCCCCCCCAAGTCTAAATTAAAAGAAACAAGTTCATGAAACTCAAAATAATGAAACAATTCAGATTACTTAAAATATGTCAATTTTGAGAACTGAGAAGAAAGTAGGCTAATGGAATAATTTTGAGTATTAGGGTTAACAGTATAAGTTTCGGATCATATACTCCTGAATATATACATCATATACATTTCAGACAGTTCATCCAGTTCACAAAAAGAACGCATTCGAAAGAGCAATTTGTTGTTCATTCGGTTTGAAGGGGATGAGTTATATCTTCGTCTGCATATCTGATGAATGTGTTTTGCGTGACGACGAGACATTACGTCTGTGAAGGGCCTCTGAGAGCTTTTGGCCTGAGCTCAAAGTGTCCAGGTTGGCTTGAGCTGAAGTGGGCCGATCAGAAGTGCTTATGACCTGGAGCAGATGGGAACAGTCGCAGCGAGCTAAATAAGACATTACAGCACATCAGTCAGTTCATCATGTGCATTTGGAGCCACAGCAGTTTCCTCACCTGATGTGACTCAGACACACTGAAGGTGCTGTCTCTCACCGCTGTGACACATGGCTGTTCAGTAAACTTTGTTCCAGCAGCCATGCAATGATAGATGTATGTCCACCTAATTATTAGCCCTCGCAGCATATTTTTTATCAAGATATTCACATGCTCTATTAAATCATCAAGTTTTATTCGCATATATAGTATTTCTACCTCATCCACAGCTCAGGAGAAAAGGAGCCGTATTTCAAGTTGACAGAGCTGGTTTGGAATCAGCATTTTTTAATGAAGCAATTAAAGAAAGTCTCTGCTTTCCTGGGGCCTCGGTGGACCTATCAGCCTTAATTGCCAAAAACAAATAAAACTGAATAGAGGGTGAGCTTGTGGCATTTTATGTAACTAATGTACTTATTTGAGTCAGGGTCCTGTCTGCAGTTTTACCAACGTGATCTCATTAGTATATTTGTATGTCTAAAATGAAAATGCAGATATTTTCGAGTTTGGATAGATGGATAGACGGAAGGGCTGTCAATCGATTAAAAAAAAATCCAATTAAAACATACTCTCTGATTTATCAATCTAATTTAATCGCATACATAATTTTTGCTGTGAAAGTATATTAAATATTTTAATTCAAATGAATCTAATGACATTTAAAGTTCAAAAACTATTTCACTGTTCAAATATTGGCCATAACAATCAACAAAATGGCCTAGTATGCTGAAGAAATAAATTCTAAAGTGCTCCAGGAAGATGTATGTATTTAGCTATAGTTGTATTTATGTATGTATGTATGTATGTAAGTATGTATGTATGTATTTACAGTTTGTTCACTGTACATACAAGAAAAACTGGTCTGCAGGACCATTTAGCAACGAATTGCTCTGTCAGTCACATACAGATTTGCTAAGTTTGCGTTTCAGTCAGTGTGTTTGCATGGAGCACTGTAATCTGTTTCAAAGTCTAATCCGAATGAAAATGCTTTATATAAACACCTCAATCGGACTTAAAATGCCCAAACCGAAAATTGTAATCGGTTTGAGAGGGATGGGATAGGATAAACCTTTTCCATGAACCGACCAAACGCAATATTCCAACATGTAAACGACCTGCGAATGTTGGCCCATATTGATAGGATAGCATCTTGCAGTTGCATTATCCTGCTGGAAGTAGATGGGTACATGGTGGTCATAAAGGGATGGACATGGGCAGAAACATTGCTCAAATACTCAGACCTAATGTGTTTAGGGAAAACATCCCACACACCATTACACCACCACCACCAGCCTGCACAGTGGTAACAAGGCACGATGGATCCATGGTCTCGTTCTGTTTACGCCAAATTCTGACTCTACCATCTGAATGTCTTAACAGAGATCGAGACTCATCAGACCAGGCAACATTTTCCAGTCTTCAACTGTCCAATTTTGGTGAGCTCGTGCAAATTGTAGCCTCTTTTTCCTATTGGTAGTGGAGATGAGTGGTACCCGGTGGGGTCTTCTGCTGTTGTAGCCCATCCGCCTCAAGGTTGTGCGTGTTGTGGCTTCACAAATGCTTTGCTGCATACCTCGGTTGTAACGAGTGGTTATTTCAGTCAATGTTGCTCTTCTATCAGCTTGAATCAGTCGGCCCATTCTCCTCTGACCTCTAGCATCCCACAGGACTGCCACATACAGAATGTTTTTCTCTTTTCACACCATTCTTTGTAAACCCTAGAAATGGTTGTGCGTGAAAATCCCATTAACTGAGCAGATTGTGAAATACTCAGACCGGCCTGTCTGGCACCAACAACAATGCCACGCTCAAAATTGCTTAAATCACCTTTTGATTAGATAATTGCATTAATGAGAAATACTTTTGTATAGTACCACTAACATTTGACCATTGAATATTTGAGAGAGAGCGAGAGAGAGGGGGGGGGGGGACTGCATTTGTTTACAGCTTTTCTCAAATACTAATACAGTAATGGTTCAGTTGGCCCAATTTCCCAAACCATTATTTCAGTTCTCAAAACAAAGAGACATTTCTCCAATTTTCTTAATGTTTTCTGCAAACCTCTACACAAAATGCCATCATTTTACACAGTTTAATCATTTTCTCAATCACAAAACAAATCATATAATTAACTTAAGCATTACAAGGTGAACTCAAAACATTAAGTAGCAAAATCGAAAATCAGAATCTCAGGATAATATAAATAGCAGCACAGGTGATTATGAGCAATGAATCCTAGTGGGAGATGAATAGGAAGAGGAAAACATATATAGGGGAATGAAAAGTATACTTTTACCTGATGAAGCAGTTTTACCTAATGAAAAACAAATTACGAGTTGACCATGTTCTTGTGAATGGAATGAACTATGAGTGAAGTTGGTCTAGACACGTTTTTATACGTACACATACAGTATAATTACAGTACACAGTGGCAGTACTGAGAAAACTTTCACTATTCTATCTACAACAAATTCTGTAGCACACCCTACATCTCCTAATTGTCAAACTGATTTGTAGCCAAGTACTTCTTACATTTGGTATTTTTCCAGAACTGATAGATGACTGCCTGGGGGAGGGAGGGAAAGTCTTTTGTCAGAAGACTAAGAAACTGTTCTGGTATGGCAAATATGGTCATTATCAATACTGCAATGCAATTTGACAGAGGATACTAAATTTGTTTCTTTTTTTTTTTTTTACTGTAATTGACAGTATACTGAATTGTATTGCATACCATTCAATTCAATTAAGCTCATATTCAATTCTTTGGTGTTTGTGCTTCTCATACTGCTAGATCTCTAAGTTTAGAAGATCTCTTAGCTCAGAGTCATTGTTGAATTTCACTGTATTTTGCACCCCTATTAATGTGCGTGTTTACCTGGTTGCCAAAAGGAGGTTTTTGTAACAGTGTTTTTAATTTATTGATCTTAGTAGTGTTCAGTGGAGTTGTCTGTGTATTTGTAGGTTTTGCCTGATAAAGTTTAATAAAAAAAATGGCATTTATAATAATTGTTCTTATTTTTTATTTTTTGTGTAACAAAGTAAAAATCTTTACTGTCATCCTGGGATATTTAATTCATCCTTGCTGAATAAAAGTATTTTATGACCTTTCCAATGTGATCACAATGGCCCTCATTTATCAAAAGTGCGTACACCAAATTTCCAGCGTACACCTTGCGTACACCCAAACCCACGGTGACTTTGAGATTTATCAATATGGACGTTGGCGTACGGCACGCTCAAATCCTACGCCAGCTCAGGAGGTGGTGTACGCACGTTTGAGTTAGTGGGAAAATGCGCAGAAAAACAATTCCTAACACCACAAAACGCACTGACAAGATATGCTGTATTATGACCCACTGTTAAAAACCACAACAACAACATTCAGTGTTTATTTTTGTGCAACATGAACGTCAATGTTTAATTTGTGTGACTTTACCAAAGCGTTTGATTTGTAGGCATATGTATTCCTCCAGTCGCGAGCCTGTGCGCTTTATCTGACGTTTCAGGCCCGCCTGGCCTGGCAGCTGCGCACGGACTGGGACTAAAATAATTCAGACTGACAAAATAATAAAAATGACATTCTTCTTTTAAACAATAATAGTAATAAAATCAATAAAAACGACACTCTTCTTCTGAATAACAAGCGTCATTAAGAATAATAATCATAATAATAAGAATAAGAATCTTACAAATTGTCATGTAATTATTAATGTGAATGAATCTTACTCCACATCACATCATCATCACTATTGTACACCCCAATACATGTGCCGTGATACGAAATTAAATGCTAATTGTTTCAAAACGTGCTGTAAAATAATGCATTGTGATGGTAATTTATCATCCAAACAGCTTTAAACTGCTGGAGTGCGCTTCTCAACCTCCTAAGAGTACTCGTAATTTGGGTCCATATTTTGTTTTTGTAGGTGCCTTTAATCCCACTCTTTAAACTCCCAAATAAAACAATTTCCTTTTTTTTTCACTTATTCCCTGGTGATGGTCTCGATGGGCGCGTCTCAATCATCTCTCTAGTTCAGTCAGAGCACTGATCAGGGAGTCAGCCCATTGACTTATGTCCTAATCAGTGCCCTGACTAGTGGACTAGTGAGATGATTGAGCGCGCCCGATCTCCACGTCGGAGAAGTTTCGCTTCTTTGCCGTCTTCTGTTTGTCCATGTCGTAAAATGAGGGCGTGGGAGAGGCGGAGACTTGAATATATAGGGGCGTGTTATTCTAATGACGATCGTTTTCAGCCGCCGCATTTATCAAGGGCAAGAATTGCGTACACCTGGATTGCAGAGGTGCGCACAGTTTCATAAATCAGGCGGTGAGAGGAGTGTAAGCATAATCTTACGCCAACATATACACCGGTTTCTACGCAAGATTGATAAATGAGGGCCAATGTGTGGTGCATCGCAGATCTGAGCAAGAAGAGCATTTTTTGTTATGAACAGGAAAGTATATACATAATAATAATAATAATAATAATGTGTTCAATTTATATAGCGCTTTTCAAGGCACTCAAAGCGCTTTACATTGAAGGGGGGATCTCCTCAACCTCCACCAATGTGCAGCATCCACCTGGATGATGCGACGGCAGCCATATTGCGCCAGAATGCTCACCGCAGACCAGCTGATTGGTGGAGAGTGATGAAGCCAATCAGGAAATGGGGATTATTAGGAGGCCATGATGGACAGAGGCCGATGGGCAAATTTGCCCAGGATGCAGGCGTTACACCCCTACTCTTTTTCCGAAGGACATCCTGGGATTTTTAATGACCACAGAGAGTCAGGACCTCGGTTTAACGTCTCATCCGAAAGACGGTGCTCTTTGTCAGTATAGTGTCCACATCACTATACTGGGGTGTTAGGACCCACACAGATGGCTGCTGGTAAATGTGTCTTTTTTTACATGTTTTTTTTTTTTTTTTAAATGACCCGACATTTTTCTAGACAAGCACCATATTCCACGACTGGGATCAAGTCTGGCCTTTTAAAGCTGTATTGAAACTGCAATTTTGACCTTCAATGCATTTTACCCCGTTAAAGTTCACTATATAGAAAACAATCCTGGAATGTTTTCCTCAAACAAATTTTTTGACTGAAGAAAGAAAGACAAACACATTTTAATTCTGAAGGTGAACTAATCTTGTTTTCAGAAAGAAAGAAAAAAAATCTAATGAAATTTAGGGAGGTTTATGGCTGACCCTCTAATGCTGTTCGTCATCTTTGACTGAAACATTGTACTTGTTTTTTTTTTTTTTTTTTTTTTTTCTTTCTTGTTTTTTTTACTTCATCTCAGTGGTACAAACTTGGTAAAAAATAAATAAATAAATAAATAAATTGAACCATTCCTAAAATAGCTTCATTGGTATTCCTCACATCAAAAATGAAGACATTGTAAATTAATTTGAAACTATTTTCATCTAGCAGAAACTTTTAGTACTGCCCCCCAAAAAAATCTGACTAAAAGCTATTTTTTTTCAGATATCAACCACAAATTAAGAGCACAGCTTGTTTAGATTTTTATATTATAGCTTGTTTTTAGAGTAAAACGTGAAAAAATATATATATAAATAATAATAATAATAAAAAAAAAAAAAAAAATATATATATATATATATATATATATATATATATATATATATATATATATATATATATATATATATATATATATATATATATATATATATATATATATATATATATATATATATATATATATAATTGTATTTTGGGGTATTTTTAATAAATATAACAATAAATGTATTTTTCTTTTAGTTGTTTCACTTCAGCAATAATCTGCCAAGTGCTGTCTCTAAAAAGAGACCAAACTTAAGTCTGTACTCCAGAACATTTACGATTATTCACTGTTTAAGTTATTTTAGTTACATTTTCTCAAAAAGTGAATACATGAATATAATACTACTGCATAAATGTAATTCATTACTATAAAATCCCCATAGAATACAAAATATGAACTATTAGACCATTAGCCATAACAACTAAAATATAGTACAATCATTTAATTGAAATTAAATACTATTTATCAGAAAAGTAAAATAATTATAAAGTGAAACAAGTGTGTATTATTATTATTATTATTATTATTATTATTATTATTATTATTATTATTATTATTATTATTATT
Source organism: Pseudorasbora parva (assembly GCF_024679245.1). Classification (NCBI taxonomy): domain Eukaryota; kingdom Metazoa; phylum Chordata; class Actinopteri; order Cypriniformes; family Gobionidae; genus Pseudorasbora; species Pseudorasbora parva. The sequence continues at coordinate 16,790,170 of NC_090173.1, forward strand.
ATTATTATTCAAACCAGTAATTTGTAGTGTTTCTTACAACTGCGAGGCATCTAAGAGTTGGAGCAGAGCCAGTGTCTTAGTATCAGTGTTTTAGCATATCCAGCAGAGTTATTATGAGTAATAATAACTTATTTTTGAGTAATTAATGCTTTTTAATCTACATGAAAAAAATATTTTATATACATTACCAATCAAAAGTTTGCCCACTGAATTTACGATTTTAAAGATCTTTTGATCAAAGGCTCCTGTTTAATGCATGACATTTTTCGATGCACTGCTAAAATATTAATGTCTTTATTCAGGCTTTTTTCACTTCAATGTTGGTGGTGAGGCACTTCATGAATCAAGATGACGAGAAGAAGACAAGGGTGAGAGCACAGAGTGAAGAGTGACTTTATTTGCTGCGTGTGTTTGTGTGTTGAGAGGAGAGGAAATGTGCTGGCTCCACAAAACACCTCTGTGCAACAGTCTGTCTTTCCGTAATAATGTGCCACCGGTGGGAGATGCAGAGAGCTTTGACTTTTTTTATGGTAGAGGTATGTGGGAGAGACGCCCATCACCTCCAGCAGCAATGCTATAAACACTGCACACATATAGATGCTTGGAGGCAAGGTAATCAAATCAAGATCAAGGTGTGTGCGTGTGCGTGTGTGTGTGTGTGTGCGTGTGTGTGTGTGTGTGTGTGTGTGTGTGTGTGTGTGTGTGTGTGTGTGTGTGTGTGTGTGTGTGTGTGTGTGTGTGTGTGTGTGTGTTGGGTTCTGTTACAACCTACGCTATGGGGACAAAAAGTCAGCACAAAGATGGCAATATCCGAAATCCTTGTGCGAACATTTATTGGTCCTCATGAGGAAAACAGCTTATATATCGTACTGTGTTATTTCTTTTTTAAACATTTAGTGTAAGGGTAACGAATATACAGTTTGTACAGAATAAAAAAAAAAAACATTATGTGTATGGACAGTCTCTATAGAACATAAAAACATACCTAATCTAATATTGATTAACAGTTATGAATTGGAATTGGAATCTGAAGGACAGAAAGAGGAACTTAAAGGGGGGGTGAAACACTCAGTTTCAGTCAGTGTCATGTCAATCTTGAGTACCTATAGAGTAGCATTGCATCCTGCATATCTCCGAAAAGTCTTTATTTTTTTTATAATTATATAAGAAAGATGCGCTGTTCCGAGTCTTTCCGAAAAAAGCCGAGCGGGTGGGGGCGTGTCGTGTGAGCGGAGCTAAATTATGACGTGTGCAGCAGCGCGCTGCAGTGAGGAAGGTGATTCGCTCTGTGAGGAAAGTGATTCGCTCTGTGAGGAAAGTGATTCGCTCAGTGAGGAAAGTGATTCGCCCGCCGCGTGAGGAAAGTGATTCGCTCTGTGAGGAAAGTGATTCGCTCAGTGAGGAAAGTGATTCGCCCGCCGCGTGAGGAAAGTGAGTCGCTCTGTGAGGAAAGTGATTCGCTCTGTGAGGAAAGTGATTCGCTCAGTGAGGAAAGTGATTCGCCCGCCGCGTGAGGAAAGTGAGTCGCTCTGTGAGGAAAGTGATTCGCCCGTCGCGTGAGGAAAGTGCTAATACAGATCGACCGCCGGCCTATCAGTGGGTAAGTCAGTAGCTACTGGTTATATCACCTGTTTAGCATCCTACAAGCCAGCGCTTTGATGGGCGTAGCCTGTTACTTTCGCTCTCTCCCTCGCTCTCTCTCACGCGCTTCCGGTAGAATTGTCCGTAAGGCCCATACAAGGAAATTCCGCCCCCGTTAACGTCAAAGGGGACGCATGATCTCAAAAAACTTGCCGAAACTTATGACTAACCGGAAGTAGTATTTTTGACAAAGAAATACTCCCATCAAACGTCCACCTTAACTTTTGAAACTTTGTCTATGTTTAGTATGGGATTCCAAGTCTTTAACAGTGTAAAAAGATCAGTATGCATGAAACAGCATTTCACCCCCCCTTTAATTTAAATTCACCACAAAGTACACATTGTGATGGTTCACTTTCTACTATCTGCAAGTAACTTTGCAACTGCATGTCAAATAGCATCATTAGATTATTAGTAGACTGTCTGCTTAAAGGCAGGGTATGGGGATTTGGTTCCAGAATTTTTTTTTTGTTATGCTTGTTGAAATTCTCTTCACATCCTGGTGGCAATCACAACTGGTCTAAATTGATTTATATACACCAATCAAGCATAACATTCCTAATATTGTGTTGGTCCCACTTCTGCCACCTAAACAGCCCTGACCCATCGAGGCATGGACTCCACTAGACCCCTGAAGGTGTGCTGTCGTACCAATTTCAAAACAAAGCTTTGAACGCTTATAAATCAGCCTATCGATTCATGATTCGGATCACGTGTCAAACTGCTGAAATCACGTGGCATTGGCTATTCGAATCATGAATCGATTCTCTGTTCTCCATACGTACTTTTTATAATGCCAAGCATATGACATTTTATTTACAGCATACAATCATGTTACGGACCATGTGAGCAGCGCGTTCCCGATCACAAAACTCTCCTCCACCGTGGCGTGAATAAATCACAATCCCAATGCACAAGTTTTAGGTTTTGTCCTATAGTTTCATCACTGAGGTGGCATGCACAAGTGCACATTTATGTTGTTGGATTTGTGTGAAACATGTGAAGGGCGCATGACCAAATGTTAGCGACTGGTTATGGCAGACCCAGAGTGGCTCAGGGCAGATCTAATAGTTTTAAACCTCAACAGAGTCACCGCCTTTGTGGAAATAATCCCTTGTCAATGGAGAGTGGCCAGACTCTACAAATTAAAGTCTAGTAAGACCAGGCTAGGAAATCACATCTACGAAATAATACATTTATTCCGGGTCAGTTTTTTTTTTTATTTTTTTTTTTTTATCACCAACGCCCATGGGTTCACAAGACGACGATGTGCTAAAAACTGAAAAGATTTTGAGATGACAACATTGTCAAAATGATCCCTGTTCACATATCCGTCACTTAAGCTGAGGACAAAGTAAAGGGTTACTTCAGCGATTAGCATATGGCTTTGTATCAGTAGAAACCCTGGAGTATATTCAAAGGATTGTGCTTCATATGATCCCCCTGAGACAAGAGATTTATGCACTTTATTTCTGGAAAAATTCCACCTATGACAAAAATTGACGATATTTGCATCATAGGAGGAATGTTTGGCCAAAGGCTAAAGACTACAGCCAGCAGAGGGAGCTATTTCCGCATGTTTTGAATTTTGGGGGATGGGAGATTACACTCACAGCACAGCTCGCAGCTACAGGCACTCATTTAAACGGCGCTATGGTGAGCAATGTAAGTCTTTTAACTTCTCAAATTAATTTCCATGAAAGTTAAGCTTGCAAAGTCATGAACTGAAACGCGCCAGACTGAACTCGCGTTGTGAATGTATGCCGCGAGTGTAGTCGCGATTACCTCAGCTCTCATCACGAGAGCTCATCAGCTCATGATGTTAAATGTAATCTCACTCGTGCAGTTAGTGCTCAGTGCTGTGATACTCGCACGGTTACTCACTCCTTATATTGAATAGACACGTTCAGTTTTTTAATTGTAGTGTCTTCTCCAACTCAGTCGCAGTACTCAAGTTGGTGGCTTTGGGAGTGGCCTCACAGGGCAGCGAAGCATTCTGGGAATTGTAGTCTTTCATCCCCATGAGACAAAAATACATTTTCTGTCTTTTCTCAGTCTAGAAGGCACCAAATTCAAAAATAATTTCACATTTCTACTACATTGATGACCCAGTTTAAATACAGATTCATCTTCCCAGCGCTGAAGTACCCCTTTAATTAGAAGCTATCTTAAACTGTGCAAAAAAAAAAAAAAAAAATATTCAAAACTACAGTCCGCCCAGTGAATTTCGGCCATTTCCACCACTGCTTATAAGCAACTAGTTAACAGCGAGAATTGGACCCTGAACTAAAGTGTTACCAAAATCATAGTTAGTAGAATAACTGCCAGCTGAAGTCCTTGATAAGTGAATCCCCGCTGACTACTCTGTCAAAGTAGACAAGACTTCATGTCTATTACTGTATGTACTCTGTGTGACTCCACCATCAAACCCAGTGTGTCTGGCTGCATTTCTACCGAGTGTCCAGGTGGATTTTTGTACTAAAGCTGTTTCCTGAACTAAAAGACTGGTTTAAACTCAATCAGTAACGGCTCAAAGCAGCAGGGTCTCTATGAACATGTTTTTTTCCCATCTAATAAAATTAAATCTAGTAAATCTTAGCAGATAAATTGCTTGCAGTCACTGCAGCACTGGTGGGTATAAAGACAGCTTTGTTTTGGGAGCGCAGCGACACAGCAGGATACTTATAATGTGCAAGCCTCAGGGGCGGCAGTTAAATCTGTTTGCTGCTGTAGCATTCACTAAACGTTAGCCAAGTGTGTAGTAGTTTCTCTCTCTGTGCGAGTGTGTGTGTTGTATGCATTTACCCTTGTAAGAGGTTATCAAGGTAGTGTGTATGCTTGTAATTGTCTACTGTACCTGTTCTCCAATATGTTAAAAGAGAGGTCAGCGGTGGTGTTGGTGCATTAGGCTGTACAGTGACAGGCCTTAGAGCATGATGGAGTGAAGTTCATCTTCTAGATATTGAACTGTTTAAGCTAGTGATTTATTTTAAGACATTTTTGAGGGCTGTATTGATATCTTTACAACACGGTCACACTAGGTCTGTATCTAGGACAGTGACTCAGTGTGAACCCATACGGAAATGTAATATATGTACATATATGTCCCTATATCCGAGTAGTGATGTCATATATGTTTCATATAAGGCAATACATTATTAGCACATATATCCATTCTCATGATATATGAAGATATAGGTTTATACCATGTATGAAATACCCATAGAAGAATTATTATATATACATATATTAAAATTATTTATATGTTGACTTTTTATATGGTACTGTATGTTAACGCCATATATGCAAACAATATATGTTGAATTTATATATATATAAGTTTATTTAAACATAATGTATGCAAACATTCAGTATGCTTGTATAGGATTTTATAAGGATTTATATAGTGGTGTTTGAATCCTGGCATTTCATTCTAATTTAGTTTTGGTTCAGGCTTCGGACATTAAAAGCTCCATGTGTGTTTTTCTCCCCGTTGTGAGTGTACAGTTTGAGCATTTGCTTGGTCTCGTGAGCATCTAGTTTTGCTTGGACAGTATATACTCTTTTGTCCATGTGTTTAGGGTTGTTTGTTTAGCATGCGGCTTCTGCTCATCATTAGCCATGGCGTGTACACTCATGACATTTTTCATCCTGTCCTCTAGAGGGCAACAAAGGGAGGAAGGGGTTTTAAGGTTACGAGTAGCATAGAGGAGAGGCATTGCAATGGAGCATGGGTGAAAATGCCTGGAATCACATTGCGTTTGAGAGTTAAGTGAATTGTACATTCTAATGCTTTACAATCTTATTCAAATGCACATTTTGATGTACCCATAAAAATGTTAATTCATAGTGTTTGGAAGTTTGCAGAGAAGCTCGCAGAGGACTCTGTTATGGGGTTTGAGTGCACTGATACCTACTTATGACCTGTGTTGGATTGTGCCAGTGCCTAATCTAGGATTTGGGATTGTATATCTTCATTGCCTGCTTGGACTGGGCCTTCTACAACACTCATATAAGAGACTTGCATTGCAGACTGTATATCCTTTTCCCTCTACGGCATTTTGAATTGTTTGGTACTGTTTTTTGTTTGTGTATCACTAGTATTTTGAGTTTGGAATTGATGTACTGTTGTTGTTTTTTTTTACTTATAGTGTTAAGCTTCGATATTCACAATGCTGTCTTGGATATCTGTCCATGTGCTAATTGTTACTATGTTATCTAATTCAGTGGTTAAATAGATACAATTTATTTCCACTCCCACATTTAGAATCTTACAGTTAGTTTGAACACAAACTATTGGCAAAAGTGAATTCCCGTTTTTTTTAGGCTTTCTTGTTGTATAAAAAACTAAGGCGAGCCAGTTACAAGCATGAAGGGGTTTGATTGTTTCGATTGTTTATTTTTGAAGTCTAATAAAAAAGCCCATTAACCTCTGCACCCTTGAGTCCTTCATCTCTTGCCTCACCTGACAATAAGTAACATTATAAATATTTTTTATTTTAAATGTCATTTGTTTTATACATAGTATATATTTTAAGACCCTACGACATTTGACATTGATAGTGATTTGTCACATATATAATTTAAACATATGTTGACTAAAGATATATGTCAATATATGGAATTTCTAATGCTGTGCATATATGTGCATTTATGTTTTTACTCTATATGAGCATATTAGGATATTTCATATATGAGACCTATATGTCAAAATATGTATTATACATTCATAAACATATATAATATATGGGATACATTTATATGTCAATATATGGAATTGTTCCAATTTCTAATATGTTTCATATATGTTTTTACTTTATATATCACATATATCGCATATATTGATATTTCATATATACACATATATTGCATTTCCGTATGGGAATGTCAGAACGTTTTCATTGGCAGCGGCACAAACAGAAGCCAGAAGTCCAATATCATATATGGTATTCTAATGCCGATCTAGCTTACTGCAGTGTGTAACGTCTTTTCCACAGGGTTTGGAGCACGTGTCAAGCGCCGCTCCTGGAGGGCAGGGTCCTGCAGAGTTTAGCTCCAACTAGAACATGCCTGGAAGTTTTTAGTAATCTTGAAGACCTTGATGAGCTAGATCAGGTGTGTTTAATTAGGGTTGGAGCTAAACTCTGCAGGGCAGTGAACTGAGTTTGACACCCTAGGTCTAGGATTGTAGTTTGAGCGAGCAGCAGTAGGGAGCACTGCACTGGTGTGTGTGTGTGTGTGTGTGTGTGTGTGTGTGTGTGTGGCAGATTGTTCTCTTGTCTCTGCTGGCATCACGGCAGCCTTATGCAGCAGATGGTTTGTACCAGAAACATGACAGCCGCAGAGGCCCTGGCTCGAGGTGATTACACACACGTATATGGCATGTATAAACACACACAAACCCCTTAACAGAGTGCTACATAGAGGAGGGTTTTGATTGACACTGCTTTTTGATCAGATGGATGTATATAAAAAAAAAGTAAAACACGTCAACTTTATCTATCAAACTGCTGACAAATGCCTGTTTCACTTTTAAGCACATCTGGGCTGTTTTAGTTGTTTGCTTACTGACTCAGGCCAAAAGTACTTCAAATCTTAAAAGTATATATATATATATGTAAGTGCATCTGCCCCGTGCGCTTCAGACCATGTGCTCGGGTCTTTAAAATTGGGCCCACTATGTGTGAATGCTGCATGATTTGTGATGTCATTAACGACTGTAATACAAACTGTTCTGTTATGTGTCTGTTTAACTAAGCTGTAGTGGCTTTAAAAAGTGACTTAAAATATTCTTGTACAAATAAACAATTAAAATGTTTCTTCCATGTATTTATTGGTGCATGACTTTCATTCCCACTAAATGCACAAGCAATCTCTTGTGATCAAAGGGAATTACTCTGCTTCCCAGAGACCTCCAGACTGCGATTTGACCAGCCAGGCTTTAACCTACTCTGTGGATCTTTCAGAATTTGGCCTGTTTGGCATTTATCTGCGAGCTCAAGGGCTTTGAGTACATATATAACCTTTGAGTACAGGTCACAGGCAGAGAGACGCTACAGCTAAAGCCGTTTCCGCTCTCTCAAACCGATTAACCCTGGAGTAATTAACAGAGGCCATAATACACGTGACCTACACCAACAACCTCTTAGATCCGCATCTGATGAGGATCTGCATATGTACACACAGACAAACGTGTGCAGGCACATTATCTTATTCACTTAAGTAAAAGCATAGCATTTTGGCAGGTTAAATAATGGATATTTAGTCACTTCTTGTTAAATGTCATCATTATAGTTCTACTAAATGAGTATAGCAGTTTACCAATTAATTTGCAACAATTAGCTGTTTTAAGTAAATGTGACTTTTTGTACTAGAACAAGAGAGTTTGCTTTATTATTCTTTCCACACACAAAAAAGTTGAGAAAACTTGAAAGTTTAAGGCAACCAGCTTCAGGACATTTTTGAGTTTTCTCAACTTAGGGTCAATAGTTTTACAAACTTTGTTTGAGTTATCTCAACTTTTTTTCATGTTAAATAGTTGAATAAACTTAAAAAGCTGAATTTCGAGCCCGATCTCATGAAAATGCGTATAAATAGTTACAAGTGTGCAATCTTGTGGAATGTATACGCCAAAAGTGTGTATCACATGCACACGAAAAACTGCATAACATATGCACGCCAAAACTCATTTAGCGTATCCATTACACAAGATTTCACACTCCATTACCATGTGATCGTGTTGGACTATTCTTGGATTCAGAAAGGTATGAAGCCATGACAGGATTTGCCTTTGATTTTACTACAGTTAAGTCTTTCCCCCGCCAGCATTTACTAGAAAAGTTGCCAGTCAGATCCAGCATTTTTGATCATTTTCAAAAAAAACTTCCGTGGCACCCAGATAATTTTTTTGGTATGAATATGTAAGCAGTTAATATATCAACAAAAAAAGAGCATTTTAAACAACAACAACAACAAAACAGTAACACTTTAGAATACTGTTTTGTCATTAACAGCCAAGTCCGCATAACATCAATAACGGCGTTATAGATAAACGGCGTTACTAACGGCATTAATTTTTTCTGTAATGAGTAATCAACTAATTACTGTATCCCCCGTTAAAACGCCGTTACTGTTACTGAGAATAAAATGCGGCGTTACTATAATTGAGCTCACTGAAGTGGTTTCCAAGACTTGAGAGCACTTCTTGTTAAACTATTTACTTTTGTGAGGAAGAAAATACTTCAAGCAGGCTATGTTGTGTGACACTTTTAGAATTTGAATGTGCACTACAAAGAGTCTAGGCTATGCAAATTAGGCTAATATATTTTGTATTATTATTATTTTCTATTTTTGGTAGACTTTTCTTAAGGAGCATCATTTATTTTTAGATTTATTTGATGGCCATTTGGGGTCTGGGCAATAAATATTACAGTTCTAAACAATCTATTTTGTTTTATTGTTCCACTATATTACTGATATTTACAATAATGTATTGAATTTGATAGGTGTCTCTCAGATTGTCCCACAGCAACATTAAAATAGTGTAATCATTTATTCTATTTAGTGTCCAAAAGTATCGAGTTACTTTTATTATAGAATAATTCAGTTACTAACTCAGTTATTTTTTGGAACAATAGGTGAGTAACTATAACTAATTACTTTACTTTAACTAAGTAAAGTTCCCAACACTGTTAATAAATAACTACAAAGGAACAGATGAGTAGCACAATATTAACATTCTAGAAACCGCTATTAACTAAGAAGAAATAAAGTAAAGTTAGTAAGTAATAGCACTCAGCTTAATGCGGTAGTTCAATATTAGATAATCCATAACTACTATCTTTTCATGTCTCCCAGAGGACTACTAAAACTACAATATACAGGTTCATAATTAATGTGAATAATGTATAATTCATTCTGAAGTGAAGATCATGGTAACCCACTAGTATTGACTCAACTGTTACCAAATCCTTCAAAAGGAATGGATACATGGCACCCACTTTCTAGAAATTGTTTAAAAGATGTCATTCCTTATTCTTAAACCGTATTCCTCTCCTGGGTACGTAATTGTTTATAGCTAGTAATTCATTAATGTGATTGATTAGCTTTCTTTTGCTCTTCATTTACTTCCGAATAAAAGTAAGGGAATGTCGCTTGAGGGAGGATCTTGAGAAGTGAATCTAATGAAACTGAAGGCACCTACACCCAGAACAGCTTAACGAAATCCGGCAACAGAAGGCTGGTTCCTTCAAAATCACGGGTGGGCTTGGCATTCTTACTCGCATGTGTGTGTTTATACTTTAGCGCATCATCATGAGCCACTCACAGGTCATGTTTGTCAAGGAGAAACCACACACTCTCGTATATCGCGCATATCTGAAAATAGCAGTCTAAATCTGTGCTTCTAACTCCTGCGCTATAAACAGGCAGGTTGTTGGGTTGGGTAGGTAAGTTAGGCTGTGCTGTGGTTATTTACTACGGTTTAGTCACCTTGGCCTGGCCTGGCCTACTAAAGCTGCTTAACTCTAGTGGTTAGAAACAAACAGGGATGAAATTAAGCAAGCTTGGAATAGCATCTGTGAGCACGCCATGACAATTAGTGGGAACAACAGCCTTACAACTGATAGCCTTTCTGATAGTGAGCCACTGAGACCTTCTGCAGTCTCAGTTCTGTCAAGAACCGGAGCTTAATAGAAAAGGTGACTAAAATGGGCAGGAAAATTATTGGATGTGATGTTAAAAGCATCTCTAACCTTATAGATCAATATACCCTCAATTTGGCTCTGTGGATATTAGACGACCCATCCCACCCACTTTACTCAGAGTAAATGCATTACGCAATTTAAATTACAAGTAAATTACTGCATACACAAACACATACACACACACACACACACACACACGTCTGGTTCACTATCTTTGTGGGACTCTCCATAGACTTAATGTTTTTTATACCATACAAACCGTATTTTCCATCCCCCTACACTGCCCCTGCCCCTAAACCTACCCATAAACATTCTGCATTTTTACTTTCTCAAAAAAAAAAAAAAACTCATCCAGTATGATTTATAAGCCTTTTGAAAAGTGGGGACCGCTGGCTGGTTCCCACAATGTAGGTCATCCCACAGTAGGTCAGGTTTTACTATCCTTATGGGGACATTTGGTCCCCACATTATAATATAAACAAGAGTACACGTACACACACACACACACAGACACAGACACACACACACACACACACACACACACACACACACACACACACACACACGGAGATATATATATATATATATACACAGAGAGAGATCCTTCTCAAAAAAATTGCATATGTGATAAAAGTTCATTATTTTCCATAATGTAATGATAAAAATTAAACTCATATATTTTAGATTCATTGCACACCAACTGAAATATTTCAGTTCTTTCATTGTTTTAATACTGAATATGTTGGCATACAGCTCATGAAAACCCAAAATCTCAAAAAAATTAGCATATCATGAAAAGGTTCTCTAAACGAGCTATTAATCTAATCATCTGAATCAACTAATTAACTCTAAACACCTGCAAAAGATTCCTGAGGCTTTTAAAAAACTCCCAGCCTGGTTCATTACTCAAAACCGCAATCATGGGTAAGACTGCCGACCCGACTGCTGTCCAGAAGGCCATCATTGACACCCTCAAGCGAGAGGGTAAGACACAGAAAGAAATTTCTGAACGAATAGGCTGTTCCCAGAGTGCTGTATCAAGGCACCTCAGTGGGAAGTCTGTGGGAAGGAAGTAGTGTGGCAAAAAACGCTGCACAACAAGAAGAGGTGACCGGACCCTGAGGAAGATTGTGGAGAAGGACCGATTCCAGACCTTGGGGGACGTGCGGAAGCAGTGGACTGAGTCTGGAATAGAGACATCCAGAGCCACCGTGCACAGGCGTGTGCAGGAAATGGGCTACAGGTGCTGCATTCCCCAGGTCAACAAAAACTTTTGGGCTACAGAGAAGCAGCACTGGACTGTTGCTCAGTGGTTCAAAGTACTTTTTTCGGATGAAAGCAAATTTTGCATGTCATTCGGAAATCAAGGTGCCAGAGTCTGGAGGAAGACTGGGGAGAAGAAAATGCCAAAATGCCTGAAGTCCAGTGTCAAGTACCCACAGTCAGTGATGGTCTGGGGTGCCATGTCAGCTGCTGGTGTTGGTCCACTGTGTTTTATCAAGGGCAGGGTCAATGCAGCGAGCTATCAGGAGATTTTGGAGCACTTCATGCTTCCATCTGCTGAAAAGCTTTATGGAGATGAAGATTTGGTTTTTCAGCACGACCTGGCACCTGCTCACAGTGCCAAAACCACTGGTAAATGGTTTACTGACCATGGTATTACTGTGCTCAATTGGCCTGCCAACTCTCCTGACCTGAACCCCATAGAGAATCTGTGGGATATTGTGAAGAGAAAGTTGAGAGACGCAAGACCCAACACTCAGGATGAGCTTAAGGCCGCTATCGAAGCATCCTGGGCCTCCAAAACACCTCAGCAGTGCCACAGGCTGATCGCCTCCATGCCACGCCGCACTGAAGCAGTCATTTCTGCAAAAGGATTCCCGACCAAGTATTGAGTGCATAACTGAACATAATTATTTGAAGGTTGACTTTTTTTTAAAACACTTTGCTTTTATCGATCAGATGAAATATGCACATGTTTTGAGAATTTTGTGTTTTCATGAGCTGTATGCCAAAATCATCAGTATTAAAAAAATAAAAGACCTGAAATATTTCAGTTGGTGTGCAATGAATCTAAAATATATGAAAGTTTAATTTTTATCATTACATTATGGAAAATAATGAACTTTTATCACATATTCTAATTTTTTTAGAAGGACCTGTATAATATTGTAGCCCAGCAAATAAAAAAAAAAAATAATTATTATTATTTATATATATATATCATTTTGATGCTCTCTGTACACAAAACTTTACATATATAAGTTTTGTGTACAGAGAGCATCAAAAAGATCCCCGTTCACATGAATCAGTAAAAGTAGTGTACCAGTAGGTGGCGATATCACTTTAAAAAGAAACATTACATGCCTATAAAGAGAACATGTATGCGGATGACATCAGCGTTTTCACAAATTCACATTTTTGTAGTTTAAACGGAGACTACGGCCCTATTATATAGGCGTAATGTGGTGCCAGGCGCGACGCAAGTTTTTTTTTGCTAGTTTCAGTTGACGCAGTTATCATTTTCATGTCCAGCGACACATTGTTTAAATAGCAAATGCACTCGTGCCCATCTGTTCACCCATGGGCGTGCTGTTCAGAAAGCCAGGTTTAGTCGCATTGCAGCAGCACACAAACATTTTTAAATATTAAAAATAAAAGTATTCTTCTCTGGAGAAGCGTTAAGTCTTTCTGGTCACAAATTCTGCCATTTAAATAGTAAGTCTGGCATGGGGTAAGCACAACAGGCTTTTAAAGGGAATTGGAAATGAGACTGGTTGGTTTATTGCACGTTATGCCCAAAATACACTCATGACTGATTAAGAGAATCGGGACAACCCTTTTGGACCATGCGCTTGGCATGCCAACCCTTTTTCACCTCATTAAACTAGCAAAAGTGGATTCGGACACGGTTTAAGTGCACCTGCACCATGCACTTAGATTACTTGGCCCTTTAAAGCCCCTTTTTAAAAGTTTGCATTTCCAGGCCCCAAAATCAGAAAATAAAAAGTAATATAATTCATGGTAGCAGTTTGAGCATTAAAACAAATAGTAGGTCAATGATACAACAATAACACAGTGCAGAAGATTAGCCTTTGTGTCTTATAACTTACTGAGCATGTGTACATTCTGTTTTTGTTTTTTATTTAGAAAGCATGACACATTATTACAATGATCAATCCACTCTTGCCCTCTTGCCTTACTCTTTTTGAACTTGTAATAGTACAGAAATTACATCATTCCCTCATCACCCATGGGTAGGAAGGCGAGGGTCATCCCTCTCTCTGTTATCATGTGTTCTGTGCTGTATTCTGCTTGATTTCCCTCATTCCTCAAGCATCTACTGCTGGGTGTGGTCAGAGAGCCCGGCCGCTGTGAGCTGCAGCCAATCCAAGAACTCGACAGGTGGCAGGACGTGAGGTAATGATAGAAAGACTCTACACTCTGTGTGCAGGAGCCATGGGTTCATCAACACATGTCTCGTAAAAAAAGCATAACGAAATGGGGCTACAACAACATGGATTTACACAGTGAATACAGAAGTGTGTAACACAGGAACAAATTAAACAATACATATCTTTTAACTCTTTCCGCCCTATTGACGAGATTTTCCAGCCATCCGTGTTTTCACGATTATATTCACTGGTAAAGCGTGCTGTTAGAGATCTTTTGAAATGTTACAGCATCTCCAGATCCAAAAAACAAGCGAAGAAGAAGATCTGCATAGATCACAAGGAGCAGATAGAAGTTGTTTATGCACAAGTAAGCTAAATATGAGCATCAAATATTCAACAGCATAGAAATCAAGACTGCCTAATGTTAGTGAGAGAAATTTAGAAAGCCATAAAAAGATACACGACTGCACAAGCTTTAAAGGGGGGTTATAAAGACAGATACACCATACCGAGTCTTTCAGAATGAAATATTGTATAATATTGTCCGAATTAAATATTGTAAGTCCTGTGACCTATGCTGCCCAGCCAATAACTTCCCTAAAGCTGAGCAAATTAAGCTAGCTCAGAATATGAGTCTGAGGCCCTGTCCCAAATGGCACACTTCATGTGCACTCTCGGTCTTGTGGACTTACAATAGCCACTGTGTGCATGTGTCCGTTAAGTCTACGAGACCGCAGTGTCCCATTTGTCATTTTAGGTCTTAGAAGGGTGCTCGCGAGCACCCCCTTTGCGTCCGTTGTGCCCCCTCGATGTGCACTTATGTCGAGTTCGCAATGGTGCGGGTTACGCAGCGGACTTTTTCTCGGCAGTCAAAGCGGCATTATGTTGTGAAAGTGCGGACTTAGATGAAGACCGTGAAGGTTTAGGATGCCTTTTGGGCAGTGTTGGTAGTAACGTATTACAAAAGTAATACATTACAGTAACTTATTACTTTTTGATGTAACGCAGTAGTGTAAGGCATTACTAATGAATTTTCAGTAATATTTTACGCTGTAAATTTTCAGTAACGTTTGCATACAATTTTGAGACAGTAATATTGTAATGTAAATAATTAATTTTAAATAGCAGTAATAAGTAATATATAATATATTACAGTTTGGAAGTAACTTGCACAACACTGCATTTGGGACAGGGCCTGATACTGCTCCATCGGGCTGTAATTATGGGGCATATTTCAACCAAACCAGGAAAGACCTCAATTGAACAGACCTACACCCAATAAGAGCAACATGTTAAGCGACGCATAACATTTGTTGTCATATGTCAACTGCACTGTGTTGCCAAGCCTGCGGTTTTCCTGAGGGTTGTTTGCATGTCCGAAAATTGAAGCGACCTCAATGATGTGATATATAGACCCAGGAATGCGAATTTTAGCAGGCAAATTTGTCAAAATAACACATTTTACCCCCCAACATCATTGTTTTCAGGAGAACACAGGATAAGGATACACAGAGTACTCACCAACACGATCATCGTTTCTGAGAGAAATAGTGAAGGTGAATGCATATACAAACAAGTTCTCCATTTAAGATTGGAACAATTTCAACCCAAGCGCCTATGATGACGTGGATGATTATGTTACTGTTCATCATCTGTTCATCATCAAGTGCAGTTCACCTTTATTCCTCAAGGTGACAATGTCTGAAACTCAATGATGAAGTGACGTTTCACTCATAGTTACCGCAGGCAGAAAACAAAAGAATAGGAAGAATCATAAGAAATACTTGAAATGTCTCCAAGATTTACAGCTGAACACAATCAAATATTACTGTCACTTGACGCTGGATCTGGTGAAGATGCTGTCAGTGATCAAAATAATGATTTTGAAGCTCATATTCACAATTTAAACCATATTCTCAAATTTATTCTCAATTTGCTGAATGTATTGTGAATGTCCAATTCTAGTCAGAATATGAGTCTGAATCTGCTCCATTGGGCTGTGATTATGGGGCGTGTCAACCGAACCAGGAAAGACCTCAATTGGATAGACCTACAACCAATCAGAGCAACGGAGCGACGCATTGTCAAATGTCAACAGAGCTCAACTGCACTGTGTTGCTAAGTCAGCGTTTTTTTTTTCTGCGGGTTGTTTTCTATGTCCGCGGGTTGAAGCGACTATTATGTGATATATAGACCCATGAGTGTGAATTTTAGCAGGCAACCTTGCCAAAATAACACACATTTTACCCCTCAGAGAACCCCCGAGAAGCTATTGTTTAGGGCTAGCAATTGACGGGTTTTGTTGTAAAAACTTGTTGCAACCCTGTCTGCACGAGCTGGAAAAAACGATCTTTGTCGGTGTTGTAAAAAAATAGAATAATTTAATGATACACAGAGTACTTACCCAACATGATCATCATTTCTGAGAGAAATAGTGAAGGTGAATGCAGATACGAACAAGCTCTCCATTCAGGATTCGAACAAATATAATCCAAGCCCCTTTGATGACGTGATGATTACGTTACTGTTGATCATCTGTCCGTCATCATCTAAAGCCCGCCCTGATGATTTCATTGGTCCGAACAGTTTCTGTTCAGGGATAATTACTCCTCTATGGAGCGAGGCCAGACCGAACTGCCTGACCTAAAATGTTGTGGGCGGGGCTAAGTTCGGCTGGCATCCAGGCTAGGTTTAATATACTTTATTTATACTTTCGTTCACTCTTTAACGAATAGTTTGAGTTTATTCTTATCATTTCTTTGTTTGTTTGTTGTTTATGTGTGTATGTGATGTTGTTATATGTGTTTATTTTGTGTAATGGCCATTATTTGTGTACATGTTTTCCCCTTTTTGCGTTAATTGGTTCTGGTCACCAGTGTATAAATTCATGCCTTGTGTTTGTAAGAGTCAGTGGTGTTCTGTGAGAGAATAGGACTGAAAAATATTAATGACACTGTTATAAAATATTAATTTGACAGAGTATTACCACTAAATTACATTTTAATAACAAATTAAACATGTACCACTGGGGAAAAAAGAATCATGATATTATAATGGCCTCAGTCAACATCAAAACCAACCACATGACAGTTTATTGTTAACAATTTAAAGCTAAGTAGTTTCTTATGTTTATGACAAGCTATGTTGTCTCTGTAATGTCAAGTTTTCATGACAAAGACACTGACAGGTTATGATGTATTGGTTTATGTCAAGTTGTTATAACAAAGCGTTCTCGCATAATGCCACATTTGCATTGAAAATGACATAATTAAACAAATGACACTTAATGACAGTTGTCATAAACATGCATAAAAACTCATGACATGTCATGATTATAAAGGTGTCATGTCAGTCTTATGCACACCCCTTCAAGTAAAGTGTTACCGTAGATAATGATAGGTGAAGAATTTATGCATAACTTATTTATGCTATTTAGAGCTCCTTTGTTTAATTCACAGGGTCTAGGAGGGTGACCAAAATGTCATAAATCTACATTTTGGCACAAAAGAACTCTTGCAAACGATATCTAAGTTGACGTGGAGGAAAAAGTGTGATTTGTTATGGCTCCTGCTTTTAATTCTCCATGAATTAAAAACGGACTTGTGGACACTGCAGTGATTATTTCCACTTGGTTTTGGATGAGGTATGAAATGCAGCAGAGAGAGAGAGAGAGAGAGAGTGTGAGAGAGAGAGAGAGAGAGAGAGAGAGAGAGAGAGAGAGAGAGAGAGAGAGAGAGAGAGAGAGAGAGAGAGAGAGAGAGAGAGAGAGAGAGAGAGAGAGAGAGAGAGAGAGAGAGAGAGAGAGAGAGAGAGAGAGAGAGAGAGAGAGAGAGAGAGAGAGATCTGCAGTATATTACTATCAGGCGGTTTAAAAAATTAGAGAGCAAGTCATGATTTACAGTCGTCTTTAATGTGCTCAGGAGTCTGCATTCACATATAATTGGAACAACACTTGTAATTGGATGTGATTACACACATGCACACATTGAGGTGGTAAGAGGGGATTATCTTTGTGCTCTTACACACCCCTCATCTGACAAATAAGAAAACATGCCCATTATCCTGACCTCTCTGTGCCTCTACTCTAACTCTTCCTGGCCTGCTTATGTGCAGATCCTCTCTCATTTTATTCTAGTTGAATTATAGAGCTGCAGTACTTAATGTTTCAAAGCAGCTGTACAGAGAACACCATAGAAGCTTAATGTACAATATGTTCCTGGATCAACATATTTCAGATTTGAGAGTCAATCATCATTTCCCTTAAGTAATGGGTTAGGTTCTGGGGTATAGGGATATGGTTAAGTCTCAATTTTCAGATCAGATCAAGATATGTAATTTATGCTTTCATGTCCGAAAACATTATTTTTGTCAGACAAGCTCAGTATCGCTTTTCCATTTTCCATTCGTTTATTTCCATGAATTGGAATGTGTGCAAAGGATTGTGGGTGATTTAAGGCTGTGAAGGATAAATCCAATGCATCCTTAAAAACAGTCCAAATGTAAAACGAAGACTGCCTTCCAAGGATCTTTTAAAGGGGTGGTTTCATGTGATTTCACTTTTTTTTTCAACTTTAGTTAGTGTGTAATGTTGCTGCTTGAGCATAAACAGCATCTGCAAAGTTACAGCGCTGAAAGTTCAATGCAAACGGAGATATTGTCTTTTAAAGTTATGGCAGTTTATTGCCTACAAAAACGGCCAGTTTGGACTACAATGAGCTTCTTCCTGGGTTGGTGACATCATAAACCCTCGCTAGTCACCACAGATGTGACTTCTGCCCGTAATGGTAAGGTTTGTGGCGTATCCGGACAACCTGTGCTTGGCACTTCAGCCAATAAAAATACAGGAAACTACATTTGGCCATCTAACCAATCTAAGACCATTGCGGTTTTCGGAGGGATGGGCTTCATA
This sequence comes from Pseudorasbora parva, assembly GCF_024679245.1. Classification (NCBI taxonomy): domain Eukaryota; kingdom Metazoa; phylum Chordata; class Actinopteri; order Cypriniformes; family Gobionidae; genus Pseudorasbora; species Pseudorasbora parva. Next base: position 16,808,820 of record NC_090173.1, read on the forward strand.
GAAGCAGGAAGCAGAAGAGCCGTTCAAAGGACAGTGGAGACAGTGGTGTGGAAAAAGGTAAAAATTTAAGAAAAATACAGTGTAAAAAAAATAAAATAATTACCAATGAGACCAATGAGAGCAGAGTAGGTTTGAGGAAAGGAGGAGTTTAGAGAGATTTTGAACAGACCATTTTCAGACTCCTTGAGAAATTAGGTGATGCTGCAATGTATATTATTACCTCGGAAACAAACCCTTAAAAGGGATACTTTTTGGTAAGACTTTAAGCATGATATTTCACTATAAGTAACATTGCACCTACATGTCAACTAACTCTCATTACAGTATTAATAGAGTATTAGCATCCCAATTTCATAACTGGATCTTACAGTGAAACAACAGGTTCTCTCTGGTGATGCATTCAGGACCTTTTTTTAGTCTGCTTAAACTCAGCCCCTGTAAGCTCACGTTCATCTGCCTCCATTTCTGAGCGCAGCGCCCACAACTCAACATCAAATCAACAACCAATGTACAGAACCAAGTCATTGACCTGCATTTTTTTCTTTTTCGATAATCTGTAACACTCGGATGTACAGCACAATATGGAACAAAAGATCTATCACTACTTCCATTTCACCAAGACTTAGCATGAATAAAGGATGACACAGCAAAGTTTCAAACACGGCAGTCCGTTCCTATGACCTCTACAGGAATATCCCACAATCCCATCATCACAGTCAGTCTGTTTCTTTGTGTGCTCTCACAGGTCAGTTTCCCTCGTATCACCCACCAGCCTGTCCGACGCCTGACCCCAGCCTATGATCATACACACAGCTGCGCTACGCAAACTAATCCCATGACAACACTTTTATCTCTGTAATGACAGCTACATCAGACGTACACTCAGTTCAACAGGACAAATTAGCATATGAAGGGGAAAGAACACGAATCAATAGCAACATATGAGCTTGGGCTGTCTAGCCGCTGATTTTTAAATCTCATTTAGTCTGGGTTAAATACTTAAGATCTATCTCTGGCATGTTGTCGATTACCAATAAAATATAGAATACAATAAAAAATAAAAAATACATTTTATTCAGACAAACGTTAAGTATATATCATTTCAAACACAGAGCCAGAGCACTTCAACATCATATGCTCAAGCAAAAACCCTCAACTATACATGTATCGCTATATGTGGGAGTGTCCGACCCTTCTATTTAGACACCTCCCCATTTAGAGTTTAGATCCAACACATTTGCCTGATGTTAGAGATCCTGATTATCTGGTTCAGTAGTGATTAATTAGGGTTGGAGCTAAATATGCTGGAGGGTGGTCCTTCAGGTGCAAGATTGAACACCTCTGCAATTACATGGTCAGGCATAGCTCTCTCAGGAGACGGCCATCAGCAGAACAATGCCATCTCAGCATGAACTGAGCCATCTAAACCTCAGATCATTCACCAGTGGCTACAAACACAGCATAAGCAAACAGCCAACAGAAACATGGAACAACACGAGGATGAGTAAATGGTGACAAATGAATATTTTGTCTCATAAATTGATATTTTTAAAATTAAATCTAAATCAACACTAAATCAAACCTGGCATTAAAAGGCCATAGTCTTTTTGATCCTTGTTAGCAAGCCCAACTCCAATATTAGGTGTGTTCGACATCTAGCCTCGTGCAGATGGGAAGGAGTAGCAAACAGAGACGTGAAGTCTTATTCCTGTAATGACGCTTGCACTACATTTGCATACATTGTCACAGCTGTAGTTAAATAAATGCAATATTTGCAATTATGGTGCAGCCGCCCTTGAGAAGCTGCACTGGCTGTTTTAGCCGGCTGCTCTCGAATCGCAAACATACAACCTGAGCGCCAGTCTGAACTCCATCTCCAATATATATGTGTGTTTTAATAAACAGTTAGGTCCAGTCTAACGATTCTGATTGGATTATGTTGGTAATAGACGCTTTCCTAGAGCTAAAATGTGTTGTGCCTCTTATGTGTCTAATGTGTTGTGCCACTTATTAGTGCTTTTGATCTTCTTTTTGCTTTAAATGATATGCGGAAAATACTGGACATTTTCCACAGATTTGTCCCACCACCTACAACGCAACCGAATGCTTCAAGCGCCTCTAAGGTCGCAAAATGCGCTTTTTTTTTAAACTTTTAAACAGGAAATGACGGAATTTTACCATACATTTTTACAGCAGGTCTATTCGAATGGGATTAGTATTACCCGAGGTCATTTTTCCAGACCTTTTTACAGAAGGTAAAAGTCTCGGTAATCTTTACTGACATTGTCCGTAATGATACCGAGATGGCACATTCGGACGGGACTAAAATCACAGAGAAACTCTGGTAATAATTACTTTACCCCCACGTCCCCATGTTAAACTAATCCAGTCCGAATAGGGCTCAAGAGACAAAAAAACAAAACATGTAGTCCTCTTAGCGTTCATACTGGCATTTTTAACAGTGAACCTATATTTACTGAACCAAAGGCATAGGGATAAAGTCACAACCTGACTGGTCGGCTTTTATGACATATATTTCGCGACAAAGCTTTCTTACCGAACATTCAAAACAATGCTGTGTGCTGGACTAAACGCGATCCTTTAATGCGTGTACATATGGTTTTATTTTTACCAGCTGAGAACTCACAAAGAGCTCATGAAATGTTCAAAACATTCAAAACAGCAGCAGGATTTCTTCCGTTGTATTTAGAAACGAAGATCTGCTGCAAAAGAGACGGCAGTTCCGTCATCTGCACCGACTAATGGTACCGACAGGTCCTTTGATGAGAAGAACCCGGTATGCTTTTCGTGCGTTTTTTCTAGCATTTTCGAAACATGCTTGTCGGACCAAATATCGATGAGGCACTTTACCTCCTCGTTGCTCCACGTTTGCCCTCTACTCATTTTGGATACACCGATCTTTCCGCGTCGTCAAATCGTCAAGTCCGCTTGTTTAGTGCGCACCAGGGTTCTGATGGCAGCGTTCACATATGTTCCAATGAACCTAACAGTCCAGGCTATAATGACTATCGCTGGTTCAATCCCTGACTGGACTAGTCAGATGAAATGAGTAACGGCCCACGCCATAATGATTATTGCTAGTTTGAGTCCCGTCTGAAAAGGTCCAAGCCAAAGCGACTAACAGTCCAAGGCATAATATCTATCACTGGTTTGAGCCCTGCCTAGAACGGTCCAATTGGAAATGACTCGACTATTCTACATTTCCAAGCGGAAAAATACTAATGGGCCAAGCTGAAATGACTATTGCTGGTTCAAGACTCACCTGGAATGGTCCAAGTTGAAATAACTATCGCTCTACTATTCGGCATTTCCAAGCAGCATAGAATAAAGGTCCAAGTCTTTATGACTATCGAGCCCTGCCTGGAACGGTGCATCCAGATATAACTATCATTCTACTATTCTGTATTTCCAAGCGGAAAAGATTAATGGTCCAAGCCTTTATGACTATCGTTGGTTTGAGTCCCTGCATGGAATGGTCCAAGCAGAAATTACTATCACTATACCATTTCGTATTTCCAAGCAGAAAAGACTAACATTAAGAGCCATAATGACTATCATTGGTTAAACCCCTGCCTGGAACAGTCCAAGTTGAAATGGTTACGGTGTGGCCGTGACTCTGGGAGGGAGTGAAAGTTATTTAACTTACATATCTATTAACCAACCCCTATCATAAATAACAGCTAATAATGTAATTTCTGACGTGCCTGAAATACCATGTTCAGAAAGGAAATGCCATATTCTATAGAGCCCATAAAGGGACATGGTGATGGACAAAAAAATTATGAGATGGGAGGAAAAATAATTTTCAATGCTTTTGCGTTCTCTCACAATTATATAGTTGGATAATTATATTGTATTGGGGTGCTGCTATCAAGATGCGGGGTATATAAATTCCTTTTGAATGCATGCTCACTTTTTACTTTCACGATGATGGGTACCACATATTTACAAGATAAAATATTTTTTTCAATGATGCTCAGGATATGTGTGCCACACCACATCCAATTCCCCTGAAATCGTCCCGTCAACCATCTCTCTTTACTATCTCCACATGATAAGTGAAATCTGATGTACTGTAATGAAGCTAAATACTGCAACAAGCCTAACCATGTCCCTTTAGTGGCTCCGTAGAATGCATTAATCATTTGCTTAGCCTTTCCGAATTCACAATTATGCTTCGGGCACATCCCTAGTGATATCATTGGGGGAAGTTTACAGTACACCTGCTAAGATACAGAAACTAATGAATATCATCCTCATACAGATATGGGCAGGGGATGGGGGGGGGCTTGACTGACATCTAGAGTTTATGAAATGTCAGCTGCCTGTATCTCCATCCCCACCCTTGGTTACATGTCACCGCTGTCACGTTCAGACTATTTGTAGTTTCAGAAACAACCTGAACTAGCAAAGAATTATTGTGGTAAAAGTTGGCCTTTTTAGCAGATATAAATATGAATGCAGTGAGATACAAACGTCAAGAAGACACGTCAGAGACTGTTTTATAATGACGTACAGCTGAGCTGACTGTTCAATACATTTTACTTATATGACCATGATTCAGCTTTTTTTTCTGAAATTTAGACAGTATCAGTGTTTTACTCCTGGCAGGTGCCGGTTTCAGCAGTGCTGTAGTACAGTATATGAGCATCTCTGGATCACTGATGGTGCAGTCAGCGCTGGAGAAGAATTGGAATGAGGGATTATGAAGAACTCTTAGTGCTCCTCCATCCGTTCGTTCCCTCGGGACACGCACATTAGAAAGACCTGAGCAAATCAAACAGCCCTAGTCTCGGGCTTCTCATAAGGCTGAATCCCAGCGGTATTTAAAGAAGGAAGACGTATGAACAGGGTAGACAGCGAGTCGGGGAAGTCAATACCGAGAAATCAGAAGGGAAAGTTTACACAACACAACCTGGAGAGAAGCGATATCTGCAGCTTATAGCTTACTCTTAGATCGAAGGGTCATTATTTGAGTTGGGCAAAATACAGACTTTAGTAAATTACTCCCTTCAGTTTGTGTTCTGAATTGCAATTAAATGAAATACAACACAGCCCCATAATAGAGGACAATTGTGCACTTCAGACATTCACTATGAGTAACTTTGCAACTACATGTCAACTAGCAGTTATTAGATTATTGGTAGACTGTTAGGTTAGATTTCGGGTTAGTAGAATAAGTTGACATGCAAAGTTACTTAATGTCTGTTGGGGAGCATCAAAATGAAGTGCTAACAGATTTTAAACCCTTTCCCTGTGCCATTAACAAGTTATCTGGTTATTTATGAAGAAAACGTTTCCCCGCCAAAGACGGCTTTCTTTGTTTTCACTGTTTCACACAATAGAGGGCGCAATTACACATCGTATGAAAGAGTACAGAATCTCCTGATCAAAACACAGGTAAAGAAGAAACAAAAACAAGCAATATCAGATGCATACGTAAAATAACATTATCAACATTAAACAGGTTATAATAAAAATTATCCAACGTTACTGAATGAAATATCGAGTTTGCTCAATGTTGTTGTTTTTTATGAAAAAAAAGAACAAGAAGAAAGAAAAGAAAACGCTGGCAAGTTAGTTGACGTGAATTTCCAATCCGTTTAATATCTGCTAACACTCTATTTTGATGCTGCCCAACAGACATTCTACTTAAAGCTACACTGTGTGATATTTTCCCCCATCTAGCGGTTATAAAGGTATATGACCATCCAGTGAAGAATAGTTTATTTTCCTCTCAATTCCGATTTCGTTTTAACTCCTACGATGGCCGATTTAGTACAAGATTAAGATGGCTTCCAGTTCGACCTTGTCCATGAGTGCCATCGAGTGTTAAAACGTGAAAGGCGAAGCTTGAATTTATGGGTTTGTCCCTCTTTGGCTAATGTACTTTCAAGATGGAGGGGCAAAATGGCGACCGGCAATCGAACCCCTCACCCGTATGTATTTTCAATGGCATATTATAAACTTAGAGAATACTTTATTACTTGAAAGAAGTAAATATACATTAATGAGAACATATATTTTTGAAAGAACTAAGTGTTTTTAGCTAAGAATAAACTAAAAAAGTAACACAGTGTAGCTTTAATATAAGTACATTTGCAACTACATGTCAACTCATTCTACTTACCCAAACCCTTACACTTAACCCAACAGTCTACTATTACTCTATACTGGATGCCAATCGAACTTAGCCCCACCCACAACATTTGAGGTCAGGAAGTTCAGTCTGGACTTGATCTGTTGTGGAGCAGTAATGCTCGAACCAGAGCTGTTCGGACCAATCCAATTGTCCGAGTGGGCTTCATACGATGATGCATTCACCTTTACTATTTCTCAAAAAATGAGGAACGCGTTGGTAAGTACTCCGTGTATCCTTAGATTCACTGACAAACATTGTTTACGCTCATTTTCTTCGTGTGATGTGCGTGCAGTTGAATTCTGTTGACATCTATGCTCGTCACTTACGCAGTTGCTCTGGGCCCGGTTTCCTGATAACGCTCACGCTTAGCCCGCTAAGAAGACTCGAAAAGATATATCTTACCAAAGTTGTTTATGTTCCTAAGTATGTTCCCCAAAGTGTCTCTTAGGAAGCTTCTTAACATGCTGCCTCAAAGAATGACTTAACAAAGGCGCTGGCCCAAGTGAAGGTGCTAAATCGATTGCTCAGAGATCGATTTTCCACTTCACGTGAAGGTGCATTACGGCTTTAAAAAAAAGACGACAAGTTCTATGCAAATTAAACATTCCTCAAATTATTACAGTAAGAATATTAAAGCTATAAAATTGTCAGTAATATGTTCACATGATATGTTGTGAAGGGTAGACGGGTATCCCTTGCTAATCATCCACCCTCCTTATCCCGTTGTTCTTGACATGGGTTTAAATATTAAAAAAATTATGTAATACACTTTTATATTAATTGTACACTCTAAAAAATGATGAGTTAATTTTAACACAATGTGTGTTATTTTGCGTTGATTTTGAGTTCAAATAAATGAAATGGACAACACACTTGGGAGGCGAATTTTTTTTTAAATAGCCATGTCAGGCAAAATGTAAAAAGGGCTTAAGTTTTGTCGAATAAAGACATTCACATGGACTAAATGTCTCCGTGGCCAGCGTCGTCTTTGATTAAATAGAAGGATACGTTGTATCACTGCCATATTTGGTTGCTTACTGGACACCACCATGCTTACCCATTTATAGATCTTAGCCATTTAGAGCCAAATTGTTTGCCAGATGTTAATTATCTAAAGTGATTGCCAATTTAAACGCTTTAATGACATTACGAAATAGCCTAATTACCACCATATTAGTTCTGATACCAAATAAAGTCAACTTCATAAATAGGCCTGTATCCATTGCAAACATATTTTATTATTAGTCTTAAAATGTCCATAACATAAAATCATTGTTTTTATTTTGTACTGTACTGCGCTGATTTCAAAAGACTGCTGCACAGTGGCGGCGACTAGCGTCTTGAGCTTAAACAACGCTAAGAGCGCTACGAATGGTCTCGACCAACCTTACTAAAGTGTAACTTACATAAGATATACTTAGCGTACGAACGTTTCGGGAATCGTGCCATAGGGTTAAGAGAGAGGTTAAGGAATAAGATAAGAACTACTTAGCGATAAGAACGTTTTGGGGAACCAGGCCCTAACCGATAGGTCTATCCATTTGAGTGCTGATCCATGTTCTTTCCTGTTCGGCATAATCACTCCAATAGAGCAGTATCAGACTTATATTATGATGAAGTCAGGCTACTAATACTCTGCTAGTTGACATGTAGTTGCCAATTTATTTATAGTCATTAGAATATCTAAAGTGGACCATAGAAATAAGGTTTAACCTTAGTTAGTCCAACACTAGTTCCACAAAACAAAACAAAAAAATATTTTATATAATTTATATTTACTTATGTGTTTTTTTTATTCCTTGATGATTAACTTTATAGTATCAGTAAAACAGAACTTTAATTTTGAAATGCAGTACCACAAAATGTCCGCTTAAAAGTATGTTTTATAAAAATAAACATTGTAGAGTGGTTATTCTACATGTAGAGTTTTTTATTCCTGTGATCAAAGCTGAATTTTCAGCATTATTGCACCAGTCTTCAGTCACAGGATCCTTCAGAAATCACTCTAAAATGATGATTTGTGCTCAAGAAACATTTTTGATTATTCAAGTTGAAAAAAAGCATTTTTTATTTTTTGAAATATAAATATTGTAAAGGTCTTTGTTTGGTCAATTAAATGCTTGCTAGAATTATGTTTTTTTCTTAAAATAAAAAAATAAGCACATTGTGCATAATGTGTGTATAAATATGTTTATGGATAATTCATGCTGAAATTAAAACGTATTATTAAAAACAGCAGTTTTACAAATTTCTTCTATCCTTACATTAGATTTACTGGGCCTTGTTATTCAATTTGAAGAACTTTATTAAAAACAAAAGACTATTTTATTCTGTAGACCTTTAGATATAAGAACATGTCTGAGGGTGAATACACGTGTGCAGGGTTACACAATGGTAATAGGGAAGACATAGGGATTTTAAAGAGTTTATAACTCATAACATGGTGTGTGTGGAATCTTATCTGCTCATAGACGTTGTGTCAGCTTGTAAGCCTGTGATGTAATGCTGTGCGTACTAGAAAACATACTGATATGCCAAGATTAATATATTCTGACAGGACTTGTGTATGCCCATGTATGTGTGTTAAGGCGGTTAAGACAGATCGAGTGGCAGCTCTCTCTCTCTCTCTCTCTCTCTCTCTCTCTCTCTCTCTCTCTCTCTCTCTCTCTCTCTCTCTCTCTCTCTCTCTCTCTCTCTCTCTCTCTCTCTCTCTCTCTCTCTCTCTCTCTCTCTCTCTCTCTCTCTCTCTCTCTCTCTCTCTCTCTCTCTCTCTCTCTCTCTCACACACACACACACACACACACACACACACACACACACACACACACATTTGTTTTTGTGAAATGTGGGGACATTCCATAGGCGTAATGGTTTTTAAACCGTACAAACCATATTTGCTAATGTCAATGTCCTCATATTTCACCCTCTCCTTGTAATACCTATGTCATAACCATGTCATTATACACATTTGTGTCCTCATATTTCACAAAAACATGCCAACACACACACACACACACACACACACACACACACACACACACACACACACACACACACACACACACACACACACACACTGCTTCAGGCCAAACAGAGTGTGGCACACCAACATCAGATTAAGACCTGAGATTTGTGCCCTTCAAATCCTGCACTGTCAAAATATCAGCAAGGGAAATCTGAAGAGAGCAGTTGCATAACACACACATACAACTCAAAACCAGCTCTGTTCAAAACCCCAGTAAGCTGCATGACCGTATATTGCCTACATAGACTGCTATCCTCTTAGGGACCGTTCACACAGCTAGACAGAGAGTACAAGCTAGGCAACAGCTGTCTATTACACTTTAGCGTGCTGCTAAGCTAGTTGTGTGACCAAGCAAAATAACATTCATGGAATGCACAAATAAAATTGTTTTATTTAATACTCTTATTAAATGACTAATGATGAATGAAAAATGTATAATACTGGGTATCCTTGTGAAATGCACGTCAGCATACAGTGCATTGTTACATATACTTACCATAGTAATAATAGTGAATAATGCATAATTACATGCAACCAAACCCTAGTCCTAGCCTAACCCAATAGTAAGTACATTTTATTAATTTTTATTACTCAGAACTTCAATATATAATTACACTACAACAATTGCACATCAAAATAAAGTGTAACCAAGAGTACTCTTTACAGCAATAATTAAACTCTTTTCCCACCATTAATTACATTTTCTGGCAATTTGCGTTTTCACTGATGTATGGTAGGGGGCGCTGTAACGTATCTTCTGAAAGAGTTGAATCTCCTTATCAAAACACAGGTGAAGAAAGTGGTGATAGAAACAAGTGATAGAACTATTGCATATGCACGTTGTGTTTTTTGACAAAACATGTTTTTCTCAGCTTTTTGTCTTACCCGCATTCAAGTGTTGATAAAAAATGCGTTCCTTATAAAATGTATTTATTTTGTAATTACACATTTGTATGATGAAATGACAATTTAGTACAGTTAACATACAGTTTGTAATAATAAGTGTATTATTGTAATAACAAGCATAATATTGAATAGCAAACTACAGTTACAATTAAAATCAAGTACTTTACATGTTAGTATGTTAGTTAACACATCTAAATGAGTGCACTTTAAAGCAAGACGGAATATTATTAAAATAAAATGATTTAAAATGTCAGTAAACTGTTTTTTAATTTGATATTATTGCAAAGTGCACCTTTTTAAAGTTTACATAAGTGTGTTGATAAACATGTGGAAGTGTGCTGTGAACACTGAAGTGGCCTTTTATTTCACTGATATCTTAGTGTGAAAGAGAGAGTAAGAGATGTGTAATATATTTTCACAGCATCATGTAAAGAAAACATTCCTGCACACTGTCCAGAAGATGTACATATGATTACTTAAATATGTTAAATTTAGATCTTTTTTATTCATGTTGTTTACATCTACCTGGTAATTATACTGATCAGGCATAATATTATGACCACTGACAGGTGACGTGAATAACACTGATTATCTCTTCATCAAGACACCTGTTAGTGGGCGGGATATAAACGACAGCAAGTGAAAAAAAAAAAATCCTCAAAGTTGATGTGTTAGAAGCAGGAAAAAAATGGGCAAGCGTCAAGTCTTACAAGGGCCAAATTGTAATGGCTAGATGACTGGGTCAGAGCATCTCCAAAACTGCAGCTCTTGTGGGGTGTTCCCAGTTTGCAGAGGTCAGTATCTATCAAAAGTGCTCCAAGGAAGGAAGAGTGGTGAACCAGCGACAGGGTCATGGGCGACCAAGGCTCACTGATGCACGTGGGATGCGAAGGCTGGCCCGTGTGTTCCAATCAAATAGACGACCTACAGTAGCTCAAACTGTTCAAGAATTTAATGCTGGTTCTGATAGAAAGGTGTCAGAATACACAGTGCATCACAGTTTGTTACGTATGAGGTTGAATAGCTGCAGACCAGTCAGGGTGCCCATGCTCACCTCTCTCCACTAACAAAAGCACCAACAGTGGAGTGGGCACCTGAGCATCAGAACTGGACCACGGAGCAATGGTAGATGGTGGCCTGATCTGATCATGTTTTCTTTTACACCATTTGGATGGCTAGGTGCGTGTGCGTCGCTTACCTGGGGAACACATGGCACCAGGATGCACTATGGGAAGAAGGCAAGCCAGCAGAGAGAGTATGAGGCTTTGGACAATGTTCTGCTGGGAAACCTTGGGACCTGCCATCCATGGATGTTACTTTGACACGTACCACCTACTTAAGCATTCTTGCAGAACATGTACATCCTTTCATGGAAACATTATCCCCTGGTGGCTGTGGCCTCTTTCAGCAGGATAATGCTCTTGCCACTAAGTAAAAATAGTTCAGGAATGGTTTATGGAGCACAACAACAAGTTTGAGGTGTTGACTTGACCTCCAGATTCTCCAGATCTCGATCCAATCGAGCATATGTGGGATGTGCTGAACAGACAAGTCCGATCCATGGAGGCCCGACCTCGCAATTTACAGAACTTAAAGGAGGAGACCGAGTGATGAAGCCAATCAGGAGAGGGGGAATGTATTACTCCCTTAATACATGCCACAGACAATGACTCTTTCAAATTACCACAGCTAGTCTGGGCTTGACATTGGAAGAGCAAACATTCTACAATTAATACTTCATTAATACTTCTGCAGTAAACTTTTTTTGACCCACTTAAGAAGAACTTAAGAACATCTTAATGTGTAATTTTATTTCATAATTTCATACTTCCATTGTCTTTGAATCATGGTAAAAATTACTGCCAAACTTCCAACATAAAATATATTTTGTAATTTCTATTGAATGTCATGTGATTAAATATATTTGTAATTACACAATTGTAATGATGGAGTAGTACTTGTAGGTCCACTTAAGTGGCTTTTATTTAATTAATTATTTATTATTATTACTCTTATTTGAACAGGGACAGTGCATGATAAAAAACATTAACCCTGTTTATAGCAAGGAGAGATGCATTGCACAGGGTTTTAGCAAATTGCTATTTTCCACCCCTAAAATATTATACTATATTATCTGTAAGTACAGTTTTACTTTGAAGATTTGAAGTACACTGTAAGTGCACATTTAGCTAAGTTAAGCCTTTTTTCAAAAGAGGTACATCAGAGCATGTTTACTGGTCACTGGGGCATGGATTCAAATCTTAATTAAGGGGCTCAGACGGCCCAAATCTTTCTATAATTTGGATTATGGGTTCAGAGGACAGTAATTGATATTGATGTCCAAAATGTGCATGTCTGTCATCACAGTTCTTCCGAGATTGCCTTTATGTCACGTGTGCGACATTACCACCTATGTCAGTAATCCTGATAACTCCCCCTGTTCTCAATCCAGCCAATCAACTGTACTCACACTCATTGGCCCACAAATCTCTCCATCGTTTCACCTGGATTTATTTGGTTTTGATTCTGTTTAATCCACATAAAGATGAGATTGGTTTTGACAGGGGCGAACTGCAATGATCTGTGGAAATTATACAGCACAACTGCCCTACTTCCACAGTAATGTGGCTCTGTATCATTAAATAAACTTGCACCTCAATTTTTACAATTATCTACCTTTGTTTACATCTACATTCTTGTTTTTATTGGATTATTCCTCACATTAAGACACTAAAACAAAGATATAAGGGACAAAATTACTATTGGTCTTAAAGTGTCTGCAACAGCTGCACTGTTGCAAGGAATACGCAAGAAAGCAATAGCTATATACTTCAATTTAAAGGGGTCATGTTATGCTTTTCTTTCTTTTTTTGGACAATCTGAGTGTATGGTCTGAAGCGCATGGCGCAGGTGCACTTAGGGCATGTTTGAAACCACTTTTGCTAGTTTAACAATGAAAAAATGATCCAAAAGGTTTGCACCTAATCTTTTAGGTGTGTCATGGGTATGTTTTAGTCGTAATGTGCAATAACAGTCAGAATCTCCCATTCCATTTAAAGGGTTAGTTCACCCAAAAATAAAAATGTAGCCCATGATTTACTCACCCTCAATCCATCCTAGGTGTATATGACATTCTTCTTTCAAATACAATCTGAGTTATATTAAAAATGTTCTGGGGGTTTCAGCCCGACGAAAAATACTGTACTATTGACTTTAGACCAGGTATTTGTTGGTCAATGGCGCAGTCGATTTTAGTTGCCCCGAAATAGCAACGCCCCAACAATGCACCTGAACACACCTGGTTTTCAGACCAGCACGCCCATGGGCGAATAGATGGCGCGAACGCATTTGACAACGTTGTGCTGAACGTGAAAATGAGAACTGCGTGGAGCTGAAACTAGCAAAAAACACTTGCCGGGTGTATGGTTGGGCCCAAAAACTATACCAGTGTTTCCCAACCGGGGTGCAGCGGCACCTAAAACTAATATTAGACCTACCTAAAAACCCTGAAAAAACATTTATTTTTTATTTTATTAGTATCTATGCTTGACAGTATTTCCAGCAGCCATATCACCCTGTAGCCCAAGACTGGTTTCCCACTGAAGCTAAGCAGGGCTGAGCCTGGTCAGTACCTGGATTGGAGACCAACTGGGAAAACCAGGTAGCTGCTGGTAGAGGTGTTAGTGAGGCCAGAAGGGGGCGCTCAACCTGTGGTCTGTGTGGGTCCTAACACCCCAGTATAGTGATGGGGACACTATACTGTCAAAGAGCACTGTCTTTCGGATGAGACGTTAAACCGAGGTCCCGACTCTCTGTGGTCGTTAAAAATCCCAGGATGTCCTTCGATAAAGAGTAGGGGTGTAACCCCGGCATCCTGGCCAAATTTGCCCATCGGCCTCTGTCCATCATGGCCTCCCAATCTTCCCCCTATCCTGATTGGCTTCATCACTTGGTCTCCTCTCCACCAATCAGCTGGTGTGTGGTGAGCGTTCTGGCGCAATATGGCTGCCGTCGCATCATCCAGGTGGTGCTGCACATTGGTGGGGGTTGAGGAGATTCCCCCTTCTATGTAAAGCACTTTAGGTGCCTAGAAAAGCGCTATGTAATGAATTATTATTATTATTATTATTATTATTATTTATTTGTGCTGCTGCTTGTATTTAAGTTATTTGTTCTTTATTTGTTCTTAATATTCTTCATTTTGATTTGACAGTAGTAATTTTTTCCCAGAACATAGTAAATACTGAACCATACCAAAACAGTGAACCTAAAACCGCGATACAAAACGAATCATGAGCAATCTGTACCGTTACCCCCCTAGTGTAACATATGCGAGGGGGTGCCACAAAATTTAGAAAATTTTCAAAAGGTGCCATGACAAAAAAAGGTTGGGAGACACTGGTCTATACCATTACATTTTTGAACAGTACATATAGCTGTGGCAAGGGGGGCGTGGTTCAGCGAGGTCTGCAGCGGGAGAGAGAGCCGCGGGACAAGCGGTAAGTGAGTGGATTGGAAGCAGATTAATAACACCTGTCTCTTGTTCTAGTAATGAGCGCGGAGAGGGAATAAAACCTCGGTGGAACCGGAGATCAAGGAGAGAGAGAGATCGGACGGTTGATACGAGCGCACAGAGACTGAGTTACCGGAAGCCGGAAGTGCCGACCCGGAAGTAATCGAGCGTCTATGAGAATCCACACCGCAGTGTGTGTTGTGAAGTTTATTACAAGTTTTGAGTTATAAATAAAGAAAGTATCAACCGTCCAGCCGACCCCCGTGTCCTCTTCCTTCCTTCCATTATCGAACTTACTACAGTGGTGCCGAAACCCGGGAAGGAAGTAGGACCGCGCCGCCGCCATGACAACACCAACGCCCTCCGCCACGCCGTTTGCGGACATCATCACCGCTCTCGCGGCCCTCCACCAGGAACAACACCAGTCCATGCTGGACCTGCGGGCGGACCAGGAGCGCCGTTTCGAGGCCATCGTCCGCGGCCAGCAAGAGGACCGCGAGAGGTTCCGGAGCTGGACAGCCCGGGAGGTTTGCACCGAAGCCGCCGGGCTCGCCAGCGCACCGGTCCACGTGCCCCTACATAAGATGGGGCCACAGGACGATCCCGAGGCCTTCATCGAACTGTTCCAGAAGGCAGCGGAGGCCTGCGGGTGGCCCCGGGCACAGTGGCCGGTGCGCCTCATACCACTGCTCACGGGAGAAGCCCAGGCGGCCGCTCAACAACTGCCGGTGGCGAACCTCCTGGATTATGAAGACCTAAAGAGGGCCATCATCCAGCGGGTCGGCCGGACCCCCGAGCAGCATCGACAGCGGTTCCGCTCGCTGGCGTGGGGTGAGGCCGGTCGGCCCTTCGCGATGGCCCAACAGCTCCGGGACGAGTGCCGCAAATGGCTATTGGCCGGTGGAAGCGACGTGGACCACATCGTCGATCTGGTGGTACTGGAGCAGTTCATCGCTTGGCTCCCCAGGAAGACCGCCGAGTGGGTCCAGTGCCACCGGCCCACGTCGCTGACGACGGCCATCAACCTGGCGGAGGACCATCTGGTGGCGTGCCCGGGGGTCGGCGAGCCCCTACTAACTTCTCCCTCTCTCTCTCCCCCCTCTGTCTCTCCTTCTCGCCCTGTCCCTCTCCCTAGGTCCCGCCCTCCAGGGCCCCCTCGTATTCCCCCCAGAGGTCGGGGTGGAATGGGCCCAGGGCAATACGGGAGTTCGAGGGCCCCGCCCAGGGGGGCGGGGCTGCTGGGGTCGGGCGGGGATAACGGTTCCGGTTCCACCCCCCCTCCGCGCTCATTTTCCAATCCACTCCCCGCCGCAGGGGCGGCGGGCAGGCCTGGGCTGGCCTGCTGGCGGTGCGGCGACCCGGACCATTTTGTGGACCGATGTCCGATGATGGACGTCGGGACAATGATCCGGGTCCCGGACTTCCAGCGGACCACCCCTGATCAAGCAGGAGAGTACCAAATTCCTGTGAGTATCAAGGGGGGTACATATCAGGCCTTGGTGGATTCCGGCTGTAACCAAACCTCGATCCATCAAAGCCTGATGCAACCGGGGGCATTGGATACAAGCCGCATGGTTAAGGTGCGGTGTGTGCACGGGGATGTGGTGGAATATCCGGTTGTCCCAGTCACGATACAGTTTAGGGGAGAAAATCATAGTGTTGAGGTGGCGGTTAGTCCCCACCTCCGGCATCCGCTAATTCTGGGGACAAATTGGCCCGCCTTTCCGGCATTATTGGGGTCGTTATGCGCGGATGCCGCTTGGGAGAACAAGGCTAGGAACGGGGCGATGCGAGTGCAGGTTGGCGAGACTGATGCGGGGCCCTCGGGAACCGCTTCAGAGGAAACGAGCGGGGTCGAGAGACTGATTCTCTCGGACCGCGATGACTTCCCTCTGGAGCAGTCCCAAGATGAGACTCTAAAACATGCTTTCCAACAGGTCCGCACTATCGACGGTCAGTCCCTTCAACCCGCCTTGCCCGTCACGTATCCTTATTTTGCCATAATTAAGGATAGGTTGTATCGAGTGACCCAAGACGCTCAGACAAAAGTGGATACAACCCAGTTGTTAGTACCAAAGAGCCGCCGGGAAATGCTTTTCCAGGCGGCTCACTCTAACCCAATGGCGGGCCACCTGGGACAGGCGGCCACGCTGAATCGTTTAATGACCCGATTTTTTTGGCCAGGCATTCACGACAATGTGCGCAGGTGGTGCGCGTCTTGTCCTGAATGTCAGTTGGTGAATCCCCTGGCCTCCCCAAAAGCGCCATTGCGCCCCCTTCCATTAATGCAGGTCCCCTTCGAGAGAATTGCGATGGACCTCATCGGGCCATTAGAGCGATCCGCACGCGGACATCGTTTTGCGCTAGTTATCGTGGACTACGCAACACGATATCCGGAAGCAGTGGCTCTCCGCAACATCTCGGCGAAGAGTGTTGCGGACGCACTGTTTCGTTTAATCTCCCGAGTGGGGATTCCGAAGGAAATCCTCACTGATCAAGGCACGGCGTTTATGTCACGCACGTTAAGCGAATTATACGGGTTATTGGGCATCAAATCGATTCGGACAAGCGTCTATCACCCACAAACAGACGGCTTGGTCGAACGATTTAATCGCACTCTTAAATCCATGATCCGTAAATTCGTACAGGAAGACGCCAAAAATTGGGATCGGTGGTTAGAACCCCTCTTATTCGCTGTGCGAGAGGTCCCGCAAGCCTCCACGGGGTTTTCCCCCTTCGAGCTTCTCTACGGACGACAGCCCCGTGGGGTGCTGGACGTCCTACGAGAAACTTGGGAGGAGGGGCCTTCTTTGGCCAAAAACGAAATTCAATATGTGCTGGACTTGCGAACAAAACTCCACACCTTGGGGCGGCTATCTAGGGAGAATTTGTTGCAAGCCCAGGACCGCCAAAGCCGGTCGTATAACAGGGGTACGAGACTACGCAAATTCACACCGGGAGAGAAAGTGCTTGTATTACTCCCGACATCGAGCTCTAAATTAATGTCGAAATGGCAGGGGCCGTTTGAGGTCGCTCGACAGGTTGGAGATCTCGATTATGAAGTGATACGGTCCGATAGGAACGGAGCACGGCAAATATATCACCTCAATCTCCTGAAGAAATGGAATGAGGTCGAATCAGTGTTGTTGGCGACGGTGATCGGGGGAGAGGATGATCTCGGGCCAGAGGCGAGCATCAAAGCACAATCGGTCGCACTGGCCCCTGGGGGAGATCACCTCTCACCGTCCCAACTCACTGATCTTTCAAAACTACAGGCGGAATTCGCCGACGTGTTCTCGCCACTACCGGGCCGTACCGACTTAATTCAGCACCATATCGAGACCGAGCCGGGCGTGGTAGTTCGCAGCCGGCCGTATCGTTTACCTGAACACAAAAAAAAAGTAGTTCAGGAAGAATTAGGGGCAATGCTCGATATGGGAGTAATAGAGGAGTCCAACAGTGACTGGGCGAGCCCGATCGTTTTGGTCCCTAAAACCGACGGCTCGGTCAGGTTCTGTGTGGACTACCGCAAGGTGAACGCAGTGTCGAAATTCGACGCGTATCCAATGCCGCGGGTTGACGAGTTGCTTGATCGGCTGGGCACGGCTCGATTTTATTCGACATTGGACTTAACGAAGGGCTATTGGCAGATCCCCTTGTCTCCATTGTCCAAAGAAAAAACAGCCTTCACCACGCCGTTCGGATTGCACCAATTCGTCACGCTTCCCTTCGGTTTGTTCGGGGCACCCGCTACCTTTCAGCGCCTCATGGACAGGATTTTGCGTCCCCATGCCGCATATGCTGCTGCCTACCTGGACGACATCGTGATTTACAGTCACGATTGGCAGCGGCATATGCAACATGTCCGGGCGGTCTTGAGGTCGTTGAGGGGAGCGGGGCTCACGGCCAACCCGAAGAAGTGTGCAATTGGGCGGGTGGAGGTAAGGTATCTGGGCTTCCACTTGGGTCATGGACAGGTGCGTCCCCAAATTGATAAGACCGCCGCAATTGCGACCTGCCCGAGGCCCAAGACCAAAAAGGAGGTAAGGCAGTTCTTGGGGCTGGCGGGATATTATAGACGGTTTATACCAAATTATTCGGACCTCACCAGCCCCCTGACTGACCTTACTAAAAAGGGGCTACCAGATACGGTCCAATGGACGGAGCCGTGCCAGCAGGCCTTCACCCGAGTTAAGGCTGCTCTATGTGGCGGGCCGCTTTTACACTCCCCTGACTTTTCTCTCCCTTTTCGGTTGCAGACTGACGCGTCGGACAGGGGGCTGGGCGCAGTCCTGGCCCAGGAGGTGGAGGGGGGAGAGCGGCCGGTGCTGTACATTAGCCGTAAGCTCTCGAAGAGAGAGGCTAAGTACAGCACCATCGAAAAGGAGTGCCTTGCCATCAGGTGGGCCGTTCTCACCCTCCGCTACTACCTTCTGGGGCGGGAGTTCACCCTCTGTTCGGACCACGCTCCTCTCCAATGGCTCCACCGCATGAAGGATACCAACGCGCGGATCACCCGTTGGTATCTAGCTCTTCAGCCTTTTAAGTTCCAGGTGGTCCACAGGCCGGGTGCTCAGATGGCTGTGGCCGATTTCCTCTCCAGAAATGGGGGGGGGGGGGCTGCAGGCCGGACGGCTCCCCGGCCTGAGTCGGGCGGTGGGGGTATGTGGCAAGGGGGGCGTGGTTCAGCGAGGTCTGCAGCGGGAGAGAGAGCCGCGGGACAAGCGGTAAGTGAGTGGATTGGAAGCAGATTAATAACACCTGTCTCTTGTTCTAGTAATGAGCGCGGAGAGGGAATAAAACCTCGGTGGAACCGGAGATCAAGGAGAGAGAGAGATCGGACGGTTGATACGAGCGCACAGAGACTGAGTTACCGGAAGCCGGAAGTGCCGACCCGGAAGTAATCGAGCGTCTATGAGAATCCACACCGCAGTGTGTGTTGTGAAGTTTATTACAAGTTTTGAGTTATAAATAAAGAAAGTATCAACCGTCCAGCCGACCCCCGTGTCCTCTTCCTTCCTTCCATTATCGAACTTACTACAATAGCATTTATACTTCTCTTTAGATCCTGTCTTCTTTCAATTAGTCAGCATTGCGGATCTGCAGTTAAAAGTTATTGTGCGGTGTGTTGCCCTTTTAAATGCAAAGAAGAGGTGACAAAATTGACTGAAAATAAAGTGCTTCTCATTATCCGGGAGGATGAAGAAAACAGTGTTTAATGGTCACTTCTGCTGATAGACATTAGGCAGCAAGAGAACAGTCATTTCTTGAATTCCATGTTTGAAAAAATGTGCACGAGAAAAGAGTGGCTTTGACAAGGACCAGATAATCACTGGGTCAGTGCATCTCTAAAACGGCAAGTCTTGCGGGATGTTCCAGGTACAGTGGTTAGTACCTACTAAAAATGGTGCAAGGAAAGACAACCAGTGAACTGGCGTCAGGGTCATGGGCACACAAGGCTCATTGGGGAGTGAAGGCTAGTCCAGTGTTGCCTTGGCCTCCAAATTCATCAGAACTCAATCCGATTGAGCATCTATGTGATGTGCTGGACTAACACATCAAATCCATGGAGGCCCCACTTGGAAACTTGCAGGACTTAAAGGATCTGCTGCCAGAAACCACATGCAGGACACGTTCCGGGGTCTTGTGGAGTCCATGCCTTGATGCATGGATAAAAATGTTCAGTGTATTTTGCCATTTCAAATGGATGTTTTAAACTGCAAGGCAGCACAATTCAACTGAACAGATGGAGCTTTTATTGCTTGACGTTTTAACGCATGGCACCTGGTTATGGCATGATGTAATGTAAAAAATATATAATTAAATTAGATATCTTGCCACATGTGATTGCATTTAGTTTAATCACTTGATTGACTTGGTATTTACCGTATATACGACTGTACGGAGCATCAAATCCTCAAGCGTGTTTGGATTCTAGCAGGTGAGACACAGCAGCAGAGGTGGCATGAGGCCGGCAGCGACGAGGAGAGAAAGTACAACACAGGAAACTGCATGAAAAATAAAACTGCTAGCATAAATTATTTCCAAGAGGGACGGGCAGAACTTAGGCCAATTGCAATCTTGGAAATCTGGCCTGAATGTGTGTTTGAGAAGTGGATCGTGTTTCTGAGGTCTGTGTGTGGGGAAGCCCAAGAGAACATTGTATGCCAGCATCCACCACTGTGGCTTAAATGGGTCAGTCGTATGGCGTCTGCACTTTTTCTTTTTTATATAAATTTAATTTGTATCTAAATTTGGTTTCGACAGCTGGGCCAAGTCGACCAACCCACTGGGAAAAGTCCCAGGACTATTTAAAGCCGGTCCATCCCTGCAACCTTATTTTTTGGAGAGAGTAGACATCATTCACTGTCAGGCGACTTAAGGATTCAGCGAACATGTCCTCTGTTTAAACAAAGTTCACACTCTCTCTCTCACACACACACACACACACACACACACACACACACACCTAATCAATATTTAAGTAACTCAAGTAGCTTTGAGTGTCAGTCTTTTTTAAGACCCAGCAGCTCAAACATTTTTCTTATTCCAAATGCAATCGCATTGTTATTCCTTATGTTCATTTCAAACGCTGATCTTTTGAAACTCACATTTGGTAGCTTTATGCTGATTCACATTGCTATTTTAGCATATTAATATCTAATATATTGTGCTATTAGTCTTCTAAAATTATATTTTTAGAAAGGCTTTTTGTTAAAACCAGTTCATTTAATTAGAGGCTGCATAATTCTCTTTGGTTTGATATGGCCTCCTGGTCTAGCCTGGTATTTAGAACAATTACATTTATTGTTAGTTTTGGTCTTTAGAATGAATTAATGATGATGTGCACGTGAGTAAAGGATTTTGTGTACCTAGAAACTTGATCCATATATCTGCTCCACAAACCCAGCAAATCAAATCTGCTTCCCGACGTGTCTGATGTTAGTCAGCACATCAAAATAACTGTACTTCTTTAAACCGTGACAAACGATTATTAAAACATAATGAATCACTGTAAAAGTAAAACTTGTATTGTATTTTTTAAAAGTGTAAACAGTCAAAAAGTTCAGTCAACTCAAATATTCAAGTTATCACTTACTTCACACTTCAAGTTGACTAAACTTAAAAAAATAAAGCCAGCATGAATACTTACTTTTTAAGTTGAAATAACATCCAATTTTGGAGTTACATTTACTTGAAAAAAGCTACTTGTTCCACACAGAAAGTGCTTTTAATCTTTACTCTTGCTATTCTAAGTAATATTTACTTACTAGAACCACTTATTATTTATGTAAAATACACAAATAAATTGCACTGGCATTATAGATTGTAACTTTCACTCAAATTATCATTGCATCCAATGATCCAATGATTACAAAACCCAAGTGAACATTGCTGATATTTCTGAGTTTTGCATGATGCACCCAGAATGCATTTTGGCATGAAGCATGTCACCATTGTTGAGATTCTTAGGCTGAATCTTGATATCTGTGTGTGAGAAAAGCTTGCAGGAGTTCAAAGTGCTTAGTGTACAGTCTGTTATAAAATGTATTCAACTTCTCTGGTTAAAACTGTGCTGGATCTTTTCTAGAATGAAACAAGGTTAATAGTATATTGCTCATATTCACGTATAAGATTGGTGAATTAAGCCACTACACAATGATCATATTCTGATCATCAAGCGGCCAAAAGCATCTGATCGTGTTTTCTCTGCTTTTCTTGCCAAAGCAAACCCAGACACAGCAGTGAGAGAAACACTAGCATCAAAAAGTCGCCAAACTGCCCAACTAAAGAAAACACTAATCGCCATCATGGTGACATAAAAAACTCTATTAATTCTCAATAAGAACTTATGTAGCTTTAGCTATCGTTATTGTGATTAAAACTCACGTTCAATTAAAAGTCAAAACTTATTGAGAATAAGTCAGCCACATAAAAGAAACATCCCAAAATGACCGTCTCTGCCACCACTGAACAAGTGGGATCTTTGCGAAAAATCTGTGCGCATTTTCAAATGCACTTTGCTTTTCAGATTAAAATTTACTTAATATTTTAGGTGAATATGCTGTGACTATAAAACATTAAATATTATTTGTAAATATATGATAAAATTTACTCTTTTTTCTCAGTTAAGTTATTACATGAATAGACTGTGTACATTTTAATTAAGATATATAGTTCAAACTTAAATTTGATTTTTACAATGTAATAATTAATGTAATAGATTTTACCATACCACAAAGTCATTTTTTTTTCAGTGCACTTAAGTAGCCTTTTATTCCACTAACCTTTGTGGTCAACTAAAAAGTTACACATAGTTCCACGGAGGACAAAAATATCCAATGTAAAAAAAAGTTGAATAAGTATTTGAATCTTGGGAGCAAATAATTAAGTTTGCTAATTTAAAAGACCCATGGCAAATGAATGCCACTGGCCACGAGCTCAGGCCTCCTTTCTCAAAAAGCATATTTATTTATAAAGTAAGTTTATTTTATAACTTTTTTTTCCAATATCAACTAGAAACAATGTTTCATTTATGAACATTTATTTTGAAATTTAAGTCGATGACAATTGGATGAAGCCAGAGCCAATAGTCTAAGTTTTTTTACTTGGAGACCCCGCCCACTTTTGGAGTTCACGCCCCATTTTGGAGTTCTCCGGTCTGCACCTACTTGGAGAGTTCTGCTTACTTAAACTTAAAAACGTTTGATTTCCTACAATTTTTTTTTTAGTTTTGCCAACTTATTTGGGTTTACAGTGTATACAAAAGCAGAAAACAAGAATAACGCGAGTATTTGCATTATAGACCAAACCCAAGGAAATGTCACCATCTTGTAAAACAATTTGTTTTTTATCACTATTTGTCTCACCAACAGAATGAAAGCCTATTAACAAAGATTGCATAATTTTGACAGTTTTAATAGGTTTTAATAGGAAACATTTTGTCCAAAAGGTCCTGAGAGGAACTATCTTGTGTACCTGGTGCAAAATTTATATTTTAAAGGAAATAGTAAGGAAATAGTAAAATTGAAATAAAAATACACACCTTTGCCAAATTTGATTCCATGATTTACTCACCTAAAGTCATCCTAGGTGTATATGACATTCTTCTTTCAGACGCATAAAATCTGAGTTATATTAAAATCATCCTGGCAGTGAATGTTGGGGGGTTAATAAAAGCCTTGAAGCTAAACAATCTGTTTGTGTCAGAAAAATATCCATATTTAAAACTTTATAACGTAAATGTTCTAACTTCTGGCAAATCGCCTTCCATATTCAACTTATGGAAAAGTGTATCACCCCCCACAATCCAAAATGCTTAAGCTACGTCTGACATTGCACACCAGTTATTCTTGTCTGACGTAGCGTAAGCATTTTGATCTGCGAGAGGCACTACACTTTTTCCTTAAGTTGAATACGGAAGGCGATTCGCCAGAAGTAGATAATCCATCCAATACATAGATAAGCTCCATCACCATGATCCATGTGTTTTACTCATGAATTCTAAACAATAGGACATGATCTGAAAACACTTTGAGACACTGTATTGTAAATCGATTCTGAATCTGTTCCTCATTGCTCAGTTCTTACCTTAAAATGAAGTGTTCTTTCTTTGTCAACCATGGTGTTCAAATACAAGCAGGACATGAATAAAAGCTTTGGCTGGCTCTCTGACTTCCCTGACTCTTTATCTACAGAGTCATGAATTCCTCACTTAACCTCACATAACTCTCTAAAGTTTTCTAGAGAAGGGCCAGGCAATCCCTCAGATTTCCCTCAGAGAGCGGGAGAGATGACTGCAGACAGAACTTGGGTGGTTTGTTTATTTTGTTCTGACTTCAGGGTTCGAGAAGATTGGAGAAGCAGAAGCAGAGATTAATAAAAGATTATAAATATGTGTGCACAGCAGCAGAACAGAATGCTGGGAAACGGCAGTCGTACCAAAGACAAAATTGAATTAAAAAAAAAAAAATCTTTAAAATCTTGGGCTTTTTGAGCAGACTGACATCTGCATTGCCTAGTACACAATCGAGTGTTGAGCAAACGGTTTGCAAAATAAACAACTCATGAAAAATGAAGAAAGTGATGAGAAGACATTCAAGAGAATACTGTCAAAACTATATCAATTAAACACAACAAGCAACAACCAGGTACTCAAGTTTAGTGGGGATTTATTTAGTTACACTTTATATAACTATCATTATTACAGTGTAATTATATATTTAAGTACTGCGTAATAATAATGAACAACATGTACTTACTATACACTCTAAAAAATGCTGGGTTAAAAACAACCATTTCTGGGTTATTTGGCAACCCAGTGCTGGGTAAATGTTGGACAGAACACATGATGGGTTATTTTTTGAAAGTGCTTTTCACTGATGTCTATTTTTTTTAGGATATAACAATGACTGGTTTTGTTGTCCATGGTCACAAACGTTTTAGGATGTGACAGGAGCAAGCAACAGCAGCCAGTGGGAATCTGTGAGAAGAAAACTGGTATCAGCTGTTCCAGTTAATTAAATTCGTTTGGCGGGAGGCCAAATTTGGGACGAATTTGATGGGAATACAATGTAATACAAACCTTAATTTCATTCAGGAATTTTCCTTCAGGACGTTTGCTCTCAGAGAACACAAAATGACCAGTAACAAATGTATCCAGTTTTAACAGGTTTGGCACAGACTAGCCAACACTGGGTAGGTATGTGATGACCCAGCAGCTGAGTTACAGAAAAACTACCCAAATATCCCAGTAAAATGACCTAGCACTGCAGGCTGAACCCAGCATTTGGGTTAAAAAAAAAAATAACCCAGCATTTTTCAGAGTGACCCAGCATGCGGCTAAAATAACCTAATAAAATGACCCAGCAGTATGAAACCAGAACTCGGGTAAAAAAAAAAAAAAACAACCCTGCGTTTTTAAGAGTGTAGGGTAATGGTAAGATTGGGGTTTGGATGAGGGTTTGTTGCATGTAAGTATGCGTTATTTACTATTACTATATATAAGGGATAATGTACACTGTGTACACTGTACACTGACAACATCACTCTGAAGGGGTTTATTCTGCAATAACAACCGGCTGGGTGTACATTATCCCACTTATTACACGGCTACTAGTCTCAAATAAATTAGACACAAAATATTGTCTTGAGATTAAATATTTGATTAGCTCTTACGCAAAGCTTCCGTGAAGAAAAACAGTTCCAAACTGCTTTAAAGGGGTACTGCAGGGCTGTGAAGATGAATCAGTATATAAACTGAGTCATTAATGTAGTAGAAAAGTAAATGTGTTTTGGAATATGGTGCTTTCTAAACTGAGAAAAGACAGAAAATGTATTTGTCTCATGGCGATAAAAGAAAAAAATTCCCAGAATGCTTTGCTGCCCTACAAGGCCACTCCCAAAGCCACCGCTACTGAATCACTGATCACTTTTCCACCGCATTAGTCTTCATAAAATCAGTTCAGTTAGAGAACAGACACTACAATTAAAAACTGAACGTGTCTGTTCAATATAATGTGATTTAGCCGCTGGGTGAGTGTCGCAAACGCAGCAGGAGTCAGATTACATTTGTCTTGAATGAGCTGAGGTAAATGCGTCCGTGCTTGCGGAAGTAGTTCTCAGCGTGTGTTCAGTCTGGTGCGTTTTCAGTTCATGCCTTTGGAAGATTAACTTTCATAGGAATTAACTTGAGATGGTAAAACACTTACTTTGCTCCGCCGGCCGCACCGTTTACATGAATGCCTGCAGCTGCGAGCTGAGCTGTGAGTGCGATCCCACTCCCCATGTGCGAGTTGAAAACATGCGGAAATGGCTCCCTCTGCTGGCTGTAGTCTTTAGCCTCTGGCCAAATTTTTTAAAGATGATGCAAATTCAAGATATTTGTGTCACCGGAGTAATTTTACCAGAAATAAAATGCATAAATCTCTCGTCTCAGGGGGATATGAGGGGGGAGAGCACGATCATTCGAATATACTCCATAAGCCATATGCTAATCGCTGAAGTAACCCTTTAAGCCTTTATCTATTGCTGAAGTTTGTTTAGCATATGCTAAATGTTGAAAATGGATGCTGAAAGGGTTAGTTCACCCAAAAATGAAACTAAAAGCCTATGATTTACTCACCCTCAAGTCATCACAGTTGTATATGTCATTCTTCTTTCAGACAAACACAATGGGAGTTATATTTAAAAAGTCCAGGCTAACGTTAATCCAAGCAATTGTTGTATGTGTTTTTGAAGTCCATAAAACTGCAGCTGTCCGTCAAATAACGTGCTCCACACGGCTCCGATGGGTTTATAGAGGCCTTCTGATTCGACTCGATGTTTGTGTAAAAAAAATATCCATATTTAAAACTTTATAAAGTAAACCTGCCTTGAAGTCTTCTATTGTAACCCATGGCGGTTAAGTATTTACCGGCCACAAGACGGCGCCAGAGAGAGCGAACAACAGTGTTAAGCATAGAAGTAGTACCGGTCAAGATTCGTAGTACCCGGATGAGCGGTGTGTTATTAAATTTTGACGGTTGCTATCTGGGAATAACGTACCGCTGGAATGCGTGATTGACCAATCGGAATCAAGTATTTCACAAAGCTGTGTAATAAACATCTTTAATTTCACTGTTGACTCTTCTCTTATGTTTTAACCCACCCTGCTGCTATTGAGGTGGGATACGGGTAAGGTTAGGGGTATGATACTGTATGATTTCCACCTCAATAGCAAAAGTCTTTTGTGATACAACATCAACATAATAACAATTCTATCAGGACCACTATCATCAAAGAGTATTGTTTAACTATTAGCATATAGTTTGGATTGGCGGTTTGGTTATGTTCTGGGTAAGAACTCCCTGCGCATCCATGCAGCCCACCAAGAACAGGGAGAGCAGCAATAACCCCCTTAGGCCATGTGTCCACCAAAGCGTTTTTAACCAGCAGAATACGCTAGGCGCTCTGCTGAAAACGCCTCGCAGTGAGCGCTTGAGAACATTTTGGCAGGCAGCGTTTTTTTCTCCTCAGTTGAGACTCTGCTTGTTGTAATGATACGGAAAATCCGCGGAAGTCTTTCTAATTTCACAGGTAGTTTGTTCCTGTATTGATTCTATATAAAATTGCAGATACAATGTAAAGTATTTGCTCTGGCTTTTTTTTTATTATTATTTGCTTGTTTTTATCTGATGACCACACGCGGAATGTGGCAGTTGGTCTGTGTTGTTTGTCCCGCCCCTCCTCCACTGTGATTGGACGGCTCTGTGAAAAGTGACAGTGATGAGCGCTGCGTTTTACTCAAAGTTGGACATTCTTCAACTCTCGGCGACCAGTAAAAACCGCTGAGCGCTCACCGTGTGAGCGTGAAATACTCGCTCAGCGCCTCGGTGCGCTCCAGGCGTTCTAAAAATGCGGCGCTCTCATTGAAAACAATTGAAAACGCCAGCCAGCAGCGTGAAAAAATGCTTTGGTGGACACACGGCCTTAGGGTAAACAGAACAGAACCAACATGATGTATTGCAGATATTGTTGTTGAAATTAATTGTACTAAATAAATCAGGAATTAAGTCTGATTAAAGGGGAATTAGAATACCAAATCCTGACTGGACGAGAGGAGGAGCTGGGGATGGAGAAGGGTAAATGAGCTCTGGAGAAACACGACAGCTGCTGATAGTACTGAAGGAGCTTACATATGTATGCTGTGATAGACGTCGTATTCATATAGGTACTGTAGACTTATCAGCTGACGGTCAGATGATGCGAGTTGACTGTGACCTGCCAGAACTGGCACTATACGCTTGATTTTTTTTGACGTAGTTACACACCAAAAGCGTGACTGAAAATGTTTTAAAATCAATCATTTAAATCATAGCTTTATGATGATGGTTTTAAAAATGTTTTAGATCGGTTGAGATTGCTGACTAATCCAAGAGGGGGAAAAAGTTAAGAAGCTTTGGCTGCTTTTATGGATAAAAAACCTCTTTCAGAAGAGGACTCTCAGGAAGTGGTACGTGATATGGATATAAGATCTTACTTGGTCGATTGAAATTTTGTTGGACAGGCTTTGTGGCTGTTATATTCTTCCTTTGGCCATGATTCATTCAAATCTGCTGCGGTCTCTAGAGCATGTACTGTACGGGAGGTGTTGTCCAGTCATGCAGCCGTGCATCAGAGGGTGGGTGTTTGCTGACGGGGCATTCGTTAAATCTTTCCCTGTGATTGGTCTGTTTTGGATGAGCAGTTCACTCTGTGATTTCATTATAAAGCATCACTAGCTCTTTACGTCTGCATTAGGCTTTTATTTATCCCACTAAATATTTGCTGCATGTGTCATCATAAACTGAATGAAATGAATGGAAGCAAATTTGTTGTAAAGCCCAGTTTCACTCGCTAGAGCTGCATTCATTTCAATTGGAGACCTGACTGCTGCAAACTCATGATGAGAAATTCTGTCTTCTGATATCAGGGTATGTTTATACGACAACGATGGACTAAAAACGTTTTTCCTTTAAGTTTTTGGCGTACAGACAACAACATTTTTGAAACGACTAAAAACGCTGTATTTATTAATGTATAAAAAATACAACACGCCTATAGACTGAACACATGCGCATGTCGTCACAATTTTCAAAAAGTTGCATTTTCAAACCTGTTTTAAAAAGTTCACATATTTAGGTACCCTCAACATGTGTATAAAGACCTTAAATATTGAATAGTTATGTTTTTAATACCTTAGAATGATTCATTTCTATCTTCATTCACCATGGGTCATCTTACAGTGAAGTCGCCATTTTGCGCTGTCATGTTCCTACAGTAGACCTAAACGCTCTACAGAGCGTTAGCTACTCTCTGCTGTCTTTGCTTGTCCTTTGTGGGCCACTGTAGCTTCTCTATGTGTTTCGGAAGGGGGGAGTGAGCGGTGGGCCGTGTCAATTCACAACCTCACCACTAAAATTTACACAGTGCACCTTTAATTTAATTAAAAATACACTAAATAAAGCAAGGTTCATTTCATTGATATATGAGAGTTAAAGTTTTTTTTAATTTTCCTTTTTCACTCCATAAATCAGAAAATACTGTTAACTCTTTCCCAGCCAAACACGAAATTTTCCGTTATTTTTGAGAAAATGCATCCAGGCCAAAAACATACTTTTCTGGGTTTCACTGTTAGACGCTAGGGGGCGCTATAAAACATTTTCTGAATAAGTACTGAATCTCCTGATGAAAACACACGCGAGTAAGTCAGTGAATGGCATGTGGAGCCAGGACGAGCTACAGGACTGTGAAGCATTAGAGGTGTTGATGGACTCGATCTACTCCATCTGTGTTTGATCATCGCTCTGAATCTGATCTGGATACAGTCTTTCACAAAAACACGATTTTCTCAGCTTTTTGTTCAAAATGTTGCTTTTTTTATGAAACTTACCCATACTCAAGTGTTGATTAAAAGGGAATCCAAGTGTTTTTTTTTTGTTTGTTTTTTACTTACTTAATTAATTCATAAATTTATTTATTTTAAAAAACAGGGTGAGCTATTTCTTTTGATATTTTGCATACTCAGATATTAATTTAAAAAAATCAATGGGCTATTCAATTTTGGTGAAAATGGTTAAAAACCCTGGCGGTGGCTGGCAACTTTTTTTTCTAAAAATGCTGGCGAGGAAAGAGTTAATAGCCAGAAAAAAAAGACAAATTTTAATAAAAAAATTGTATTATGAATTAACATATTTTCTCAGCAAATATTGAAGAAAAAGATTAGTTTGAATAATTACTCAGCATACTATTGGCCTATATTTAATTATTAATCTAACATCCCTGCTGCATGTATGTAACTACATGTGATGACTTTGATGAGCTTCTGTGTAGTTACATTTATTAGATAGTTCTCACATCTATATTTTTTTCATCTTTGACTCATTAAATTGAAGAAAAGTCTAGTTACATAATGCTTTGCTGTTGATATAACGTTCATTAAAGTTCCACTTCATCCGAAAGTTGCGTCTCACTTGTAGGGTCTCAGCAGGTTCCATAGTCGATGGCTATGAACAATGTTCCTCTGGGATCTCCACACCCACAGCCTCTACAGAAGCGAGCATGCATCCCAGCGGCCCACTCCTCCATCCTCTGCGCCTCCTGGGCTATGAGACTGCTGGAGCCTGAAGCTGCCCACCCTCCTGCACCTTTAACCCTCCAAACAACCACAAACAGTGACTCACTGAAGACTCCTCGTGGCTTCCAACAAACCGCAAACCTCCACACTTTGTGATTTTTAACAACTTCTGATCAGTGTAAGAATTAAAGAAACCGTGAAGCAGGGTTTAAAATGGTATCAATCCCAAAAGGAGTGCAGGCTTTTTTCTGTGATGTAGCTGAAGACATTATACTAACTATAAGAAACTTTGCAACTATGTGGCAAATAATTCTCATTAAAGTACTAGTAGACAGTTAGGGTTAAAGTTCAGTTTAGAATAATAAGTTGGTCTGCTGAGGAGCATCACAAAGTGTTAGCAGATAAACAGACTACGTCTATTAATACTCAAACAAGAGTTAGTTGACATATAGGTAGTAAAATGCCTATATTAAAAAATATTCAGATTTTTGGGCACACAATAACTATTTTCGGCGCATTGTAAAATTATTGTACAGCCAATGTAGTGAGATGGACTTTGTATCGATGTCTTTAGTGCTTTTATGGGTCTTGTGAGTGGGTCAGTGGAAATGTACTGAATGCCAATGGAGGCCTTTCTGAAGCCTTTCTCAGCCGTCAGCTTTCAACAAAAATATCTTCATTTGTGTTCCGAAGATGAACGAAGGCCTTACAGGTGTCCAACGACATGAGGGTGAGTAATTAATGAAATAATTTTCATTTTTGGGTGTACAAACCCTTTAAGTGACTCTATGGTCAAAACTTTGCAATATTGTCAAATAAAAGGGGTTACTTTGAATTTGAAGTTATAATTTTAATAATCTTTTGTCCTCACTGTAAAAAAAGTTGCTGCCTTAATGTTTTAAGTACAATGAACTTGGCTGTAGAAGTAAATCATAAACTTAATATAACTACTTGTACCGTGTAACAAAGGTCCTGTAAACACTGTTAAAGACTTGGATTCCCATCCTAAACATGGACAAAGTTTCAAAAACTAAGTTATATGTTTGATGGAGTATTTCAGTGTCAAAAATACTACTTCTGGTTTCTCACAAGTTTCTGAGAGTTTTTTTGGGGATGAGTGAGACCAGAGCAACCAGAGCGAGTGCAAATGCACGGCCATAAACGCTGCTCTCACTGCTGTCACAGGACTTCACGAAATCAACAATGTTACCAAAGAAGTGTGTTTATGACGGAGCGGTCCCAGCGATAAAGGTTCACGGTCCTGCTTTGGAAACAGGCGGTGAGAAAAACTGCTTCAAATGTCTATGTTGTTGGCTATCGTTGCATAAGTAAACATCAGTAAACAACACAATCATATATAGTTAATTTATCAATGGAGCATGCGATGTATGGTGTGTGTTTAAATACATTTGTTTAGCAGACCAATATAGGTGTCAGTTTGTTTATTGAACCACCCCAAACATAAACCTAGGGGACATTCACACAAAGTGTGCTTCATCATTCAAATGTGCTAACGGTTACTCCATTGTTGTTCTATGTATAACGTTACACTACTCTGATTGGAAAACCGTTTTGCTTGCTACTGCTAAGGTTTAATCGCATACAATAGTCCATAAACCGAATCATGTCCTCATAAACTGCGAGTAAAGACACACAAATGTCGACAGGCCACTAAATACAGTACATACCACAGAGACGGACGTCCTGCTGTTGCTGTTTCTCCTGTTCAATTTATTTCAGCCTCCGCATCTGATTCTGGAATATATATGTATTAGTTATATCTGATTGATAGCCATGGTTTATTAGGTTAACGTTTTCTTCTCCACGCTTGAGGATGTCACCGCTTTCAAACGTTCTCATGCAATAGCGGCACACGCTCGTCATTCTTTAGCTCCGCCCACACGATACGCCTCCATCCGCTTGTTTTTTTCCGGAAAGACCCGGTACAGCCTATCTTTCTTTTATAAATATAATAAAACTAAAGACTTTTCGGAGATATGAAGGATGCAATACTACTCAAGATTGACATGAGATTGAAACTCTGAAACTCTGATTATTTCTTCATCACAGCACCTGTTAATAGGTGGGGTATATTAGACAACAAGTACACATTTTGTCCTCAAAGTTGATGTGGGCAGAAAGGATGTGTGTTAGAAGCAAGAAAAATGGACAAGCATAAGTATTTGAACAAGTTTGATAAGGGCCAAATTGTGATGGCTAGATGACTGCATCTATCAGTATCAGTATCTATCAAAAGTAGTTTAAGGAAGAAAAAGTGATGAACCGGCGACAGGATCATGGGCGGCCAAGGCTCATTGATGCACATGGGGAGCGAAAGCTGGCCCGTGTGGTCTGATTGAACAGGCAAATTTAATGCTGGTTCTGATAGAAAGGTGTCAGAATACACAATGCATCCCAGTTTGTTGCATATGGGGCAGCCACAGATATGCTAGCTCTTGCCACCGCTGAAAGCGCCAACAGTGGGCACGTGAGCATCAGAACTGGACCACGGAGCAATGGAAGAAGGTGATGAACCTTGTTTTCTTTTGCATCAAGTGGATGGCCGGGTGCGTGTGCGTTGCTTACCTGGGGAACACTATGGGAAACCTTGGGTCCTGCCATCCATGTGTATGTTACTTTGAGACGTACCACCTACCTAAGCACGGTTGCAGACCATGTACACCCTTTCATGGAAACAATATTCACTCGTGGCTGCGGCCTCTTTCAGCAGGACAATGTGCCCTGCCACAAAGCAAAAATGGTTCAGGAATGATTTGAGGAGCACAACAACGAGTTTGAGGCATTGACTTTGCCTCCAAATTCACCAGATCTCAATCCAATCGGGCATCTGTGGGATCTGCTGAAAAACCGATCCAAGTGGAGTCCATGCCTCAACGGATCAGGGCTGTTTTGACAGTAAAATGGGGACCAACACAATATAAGTCATAATGTTATACCTAATCTAAGTATTTCAGAGATAAGTACTCTTATTAAAGCTAAAGTGTATTTTTTGCCGCAAGGGATCCCTTTAACTGTGGTGAAAATGTGTTAAACAGATCTACAGAAAGTACTACATTAGTGTTAGCCTGACACTTAAATTAACCTGAATATTTAATGTAAAATTTTCTAAAACACTGACACTTTCTCAAAAAACTTTGTCTTTTGAAGTGTTCCAAGATGAAGGAGTCATACAGGATGCTACTCTGCAATGTCCAATAATGTTGAAAGGCTTCTTTTTTGCCCTATTGCTTCACATAGGCTTCATTCACACAGCAACTCCATACAGTTTGAGTGCTAAATATGGATCTTTTTACACTGATCAAACACTGACTGTGTGAATCTTTGATTATCTAAGTTTCTTGCCACAGTCTTGCAGAAGGACATAATCCACTCTCTCATTTCTTCAATTAGCTGTTTAGTTTTGAACCCGTCATCCCCTACCGAGATTTACTGTCAAATTTACACCATTCTTTTTCTCTTGCCATACATAATTCATCCTCATTTATTGAGCTTAACACCTAAATAGAGCATATCTTTCAGCTGTAAAACACCCCTGCTCTGTTTCATGCTCTGTTTACTCTTCTCTATCTTAAATTTTTGTAATTCAGATCGCATAGCCTTACACTAAATCTCTGCGGACTTTCTCTGTGGCCTGTCAAATATCTCACATTGATAAGACACGCCACATCTATTGTTCCTCACAGTGTGTGAGCGTGCTCGTTAGAGTGTGTGTCCATTGGAGCCTGCTGTGAGGAGCTGAGTAGCTGGAGTTTGTCCCAGTGCTGGAGGGGGTCTGTTTGAAGGCTTTGGCCTGTCTTTCAGCATCACTCCTCTCCGCATGGGCACGAAGCT
This sequence comes from Pseudorasbora parva, assembly GCF_024679245.1. Taxonomy (NCBI): domain Eukaryota; kingdom Metazoa; phylum Chordata; class Actinopteri; order Cypriniformes; family Gobionidae; genus Pseudorasbora; species Pseudorasbora parva. The sequence goes on from NC_090173.1 coordinate 16,843,375, forward strand.
TAACCTTGCCTCATGGACAACTGATTTAATTTTCGTTGGATCGATCTCCACGTTTTAAAGGTGTCATGAACTGGCTTTTTGTATTGTTTTATACTGTTGTCTGAGGTCAACTAAAGATGTTTGTGTTTTTTACATTCAAAAACAGCATAACTAATAAGTAATGGGCTATTTTCCACATTGCTTTTGAGGCTCTCTCCTGAACGCTGGGTTTTGATGGGCATGACGCACAGGAGACTTGGAAGTAAATGCCCACGGCTAGGTTTGGAGAAGATTTGCATATTTAATGAGCGTCAGCTCCCCTGTTAGTTCAGTCGGTGGGCAGGGCTACTGAATTACACGTGCTTTTTATTCTGTAGAGGCGGTTTTCGTCACTCGATGACACGTCACACAATCGTTTTCTGGGCCTGGTGTCTATAAAAGCTTTTCTTTGGAAGTGTTCAGCTCTGAAACTTGCAGGACTTTCTTATATTAACTTTTGTATATCAAAAGCTCAAGGGAAAGTTGATTTCTCAATTCATCACCCCTTTAATCTCTAGTCTGTTGTCACTATAATGGATTTATATAAATGACTGCTTATTGTAATTTAAATGTATATTAAATAGATTTAAAGATTTTAACTATGAGTCTATATTCATTTTGCATTGCTAATTTGTTAATTTGTAAAACCCTGTCTATACCTATAAATCTGGCCAAATGTACTTACTGTCACAGTTTGTTCATGTTCATGCTTTATGTCTGGGGAAGGCGGGAACCGGCGAACATTTAAAATACTTTAATCCAAAAAATAAACAAACTGAAAGTAACGCGGGCAGCCCCTCACGGACAACTGCCACGCAAACACATTATAAAACATAAAAAAAACATAACCTAAAGTCCAGGCCTGGTCCTCTCTTGTCCTTGTATGCCTCTGAGTTCCTCATGAGAGGACTCGCTCCTTTCACATCTCTCGCTCATCAAACTCCCCATCGCCCCTCGCAGGCCAGGGGTACATCTGTGATAGCACCTACCCCCTCCTCCCACGGAGGTCCCAATCTACTCATCTCCCGCATCGGACAGACAAGATGAAAGAAGCAGGAGACGGAGACAAGGGAGAGACATGCTAAGAGAGAGTGGAGAGGTCCGGACACAGTGCAGTTCGGTCCTCAGCTGACCGAGTTCTTCTTTGCGGTGCCATGCGATGGCGCTGGCCGTTCCCCATGGGATGGCTCGATCTTGTTCCGCCCCCTGGTGGTCAGCGATGATTCGTCCTTTCAAATGCAGTCGGCAGTGAGACCCGTGCTCCCTGCTCCGGCAGATGGAAGTAGGCTTGGACCTCTAGCAAGCCACGGAGACTCTGCCGCTCCTACTAGGATTCCTGCAGTTCATCCCACCTTGGCCCAGGGGTACGGCACAGACGCTTTTATTCGCTCCAGGTCTTCCATCGATCCAGCACCACAGCTTTGGGCAGCCTTCCGCGACCATCATCCCTCCACGCTGCCCGATCTTTGCAGCACCGCTAGATCCCTCGTTGGCAAGGGCTCTTTGACAGCATATCCCTCCTTCCTCCTGGGTTTCAGCACTAATGTAATGAAGTTTATTCATATGGGAAGAAGGTGGCGGAAACCAGCGAACATTTAAAAGATTTTAGTCAAATAAATAAACAAACTGAAAGTAAAGCAGGCAGCCCCTCCCGGACGACTGCTGCGCGCACGTAATTAAACATAAACAAAACAATTACAAAGTCCAGGCCTGTTCCTCTCTCCTTCTTCACTGGTGTAGCTCGTCCCTATATGCCTCCCGAGCTTCCTCATGAGAGGACTCGAGACTGCCTCGCAGGTCGTTCTCAATCATGCACCGGTCTCACTCGCTCCTCCCATGTCTCTCGCTTGTCAACCTCGTCACTACAGGCTTGTTCGAGATCCATTGGCGCTGCGCAGACTGATCAGCATATGACATCAAAGTACCACAAGAACGATTGTAGAGCAAACTACTCCTTATGCTTTTGAATCTCTCTCGCGGTACTTTGAGTGTTTGGTTCATAGGCAAGTCTTATATAGTATCTGTTTGCTTGCTCAATAAAACTGCATGCACTTGGCTTCACTTTCAACTTGCCTACAGTGGATCTGCCGGTCACACTTAATTATAAAACAATAAAATCAGCTACACTTTATTTTAAACTTTGCAGTTACGCTTACTATAGGGTTAAGATTAAGGTGTGGTTCAGGTTAGTTACTGTAATGAGGTAGACTGCCTAGAAATCTAGACGCACCCTAGCGGCAGCAAATTTAATCTGCCTGCAAGTGTCGTCTAGGAACTCTCAATACCCTTCTGAGCTGTATTCCTCACACTCTGGACGGGCCAATCACACCGTGTATAGAGTCGGCGGGCGGGGCCATAATGACGACGGCTGAGTTGCGTTTGTGTGCTTCTAGTAACACAGAAACTGGCGAACGGCGGCGGTCTTTCGAATCAGCTTTGACTGCGATTCTGGACGACCTGGAGTTAAGCTTTTCTCTGAGAAAAAAACAAAGAACGGCACTGAAGTCATTCTTAAAAAGGGAAGATGTGTTCTGAGTTTTGCCGACCGGATACGGCGAATGTTTAATCTATCAACAAGCTCTGTTCCACCTTTGTTGCTCTGGTTTGTGTAGCGCTATCCTATCGCGTGCAGAGGGAGTTTGAAATACAACCGTTTATCCCGCCCCTCGGATTGAGCCCTGTCTATGGTGAGTTTCCAGACCAAACATCTTGATGTGGGTCTGGCTTGTCAGGCTAGTAATGAGGTAGTCCACTGCATGCAAGTTTGCTTGAAATGTAATGTATTAAAAATATCCAAAACATAAACAGGTACCAACAGCAGGTAACAACATCAATACTAGACAGACACATGGCAAACATGAGGGCTTATGTTGTATTCCAGGCCACCCGTAACCCGTGTTTTCCCGACCTTCTACCCATGAAAATGCACTGGAATGGCTGTTAAACCTGTGACGTCTCACCTGTGAACTCGTACTAGATCGATATACTCCCAGTTACGAGTTTTGACGTCACATAGCCCCTGAAACAACAATGGCAGCCCCCCACCGATGCGGTGTTTATGAGAGTCATACATTAACCCTTAAATGCATACCTCAGGTCATTAGCGACCCAATACATCCTTCACTACCCTCCTCATTCATTTTTCAAAGTTAGATGTCAACCTTCTTAGTATTCCTCAATCAATGTCAAAATTGTATAGGGTCGCTAACGACCCGAGGTGTGTAAGATTGTACGCATATTTTTGTTTGCACAATGATAAATGAATCTATAATGACAAAATAGAGCGCAATTCACTGTCTGATATGCAATGATGAAGTGACGTTTTCATAATCTCATAGTTACCTCTGACAGAAAACGAAATAATAAAAATTGTGATCTGCAAAACTTGAAATGGCTTAGTGATTTACTGCAGAGAGCAAGTACTAAACACAATCAAACATTAGTGTCAGTGTCACTTGAGGATAAATGTGGTCAAGAAGCAGTCAGTGATCAAAATATTGATTTTGACGATGTTGAAAATGAGTTTGGAGAATATGCGTGAGATCGCGAATGTAAATTAGATGCTGAATGTAGGCTTTAGACCAGGGGTCCCCAATCTCGGTCCTGGAGGGCCACTGTCCTGCAGAGTTTAGCTCCAATCCCAATCAAACACACCTGAAACAGCTAATCAATGCCTTTGTAGGACCTAGTAAGATCGTGATTAGCTGGTTCAGGTGTGTTTGATTGGGGTTGGAGCTAAACTCTGCAGGACAGTGGCCCTCCAGGACCGAGATTGGGGACCCCTGCTGTAGACAGAGATGATGGTATTAACATCTGCTCAAACTGAACCCTTCCAAGCTCCAAAAGGTAACCAATAGGTTTTATTTTATTCTTCTGTAACGGTTACTCTAACATCAGGAGTTATATATTATCGCGACAGAGGTCTATCCATGGTAATATTGATCTGGGTTACTAACGGGTCTGCATATGTAAGAATGTTTGACTAAACAGTCATGCATTTAATGGTTAAAAATCTAATCGTTTATTAAAACAAGGCATTGCTCTAACGTTATTTATCCTCAAATGTTATGCATTATCAGCAACTTTTCTAGTGTTAGCTTCCAGTCCATTTAGAGCAAAAATAAATTCATAAAACAAATACATGTCCAAATATACAAATAATGTAAAATAAAAGTTAGTATGCTTCTTTTAAAGTTGGTTAGTACTTTTAAAGGGTTAGTAAGCTTCTTTTAAAGTTAGTACAGCTTCTCTTGCCTTGCACCTTTGGCGATAGAAATGATTGTAAATTAGCATTAAGCCCCAAGCAGTCCACCATGCTTTGTTCACCCTCTAGCTACCGCAATTCCTCGCGCTCAGGCAGTTTGGCGAGACTTTGCCTGGACTGCTACAAAGTCGTGAGTGAGGATTTGAAGTCAGATCTTACGGGCTCAATAACCTGCCTGGAATGCAGCATTAAATACACAAGGAATAAATGACTAGACAAGGGACACCTGTAAACAGTGATTAAACAATGAACCAATGACAGAACATGACACAAGAACACATGAGGGCATGGGAATCACATGACAACCAGCAAACCTGCCAGTGAACATAGCATCTAAGAAACCTGACAGGGAACATGACAAAATAAGAACATGAAACAAGACAGAGACACACTGTGACGGTTGCATATAGCTAATTATGCACAATTTATAGTCATTATTATATTAACTACATGTAACAATGATGCTGTAAAATATAGTGTTACCCAAAAAGCCACTACCATGCTTTTTCCTAAATTAAAGAAATGAACAATCATTAATTAATTTACTTCTTTCATCAGCTTCATCAGATATCAGTTGTACTTACAAAACTGTACATAAAAGATTGTGGAACATCAAAGGCAACAAAGGATAGATTATGCTGCTTTCAAATGTCAGCCGAATGAAGGCATCTTAGTAGACAGGATGTTATGTGAACATTGAATTTGTGTGTGTGTTGATGCATTCCTTGCTCTGTATACAGCCAGAGAAGGCAGTATTATTCATCTTTCAGACACAGCCATTGCGTCCAGCATGCATGTATTATGGGGATGTGATATAGCACTGGATCTTGTTTTCCTTTCTTCGGCTTTTAATAATGTATGTCAAGCAAGTGCATGTTTTCAAGCAAGCGTAATTCAGCCTGCTTGAGTAGGTTTGCACATCAGTGAATTACACTTTCTGCTTGTTTCCAGTGCATATATGAGATCTTTGTTTTGACTAATATTGCCAATAGCTTTTAAAAGCCTGGCTGATAAAATAGAAATGGATTGCCTGTTCCTGCGGTTCATTTGAAAACGTTAATAATAAAAGTTTGCCTATTGACCCTGATAGAGGGTCTGAAGGAGGAATATTTATGCTATTTTCCTCCGAAAGGTCTCTGATTAAGAAACAAAAACACACTTTATCTCGCAAAGGATCATTGCTATTGGCCTATTAAATGGCAATTCACTAATTAAAGGGACTATGAATATAATTACCTTCTTCTAACCCTTCTTATAAACCACATTCCCATAAACGAATGCTGGGATAGACCTGGCGAATGGTAAATGTCTCTTCAGTGGCATATTGTAAAGGCCAAGTTCATTCAGCGTGCAAGGTGAAAACTTGCAAATAAGCAGGAAACTATTATGTGTAAATGTAATTAAAACCATGGTAATTGCTTTATATGCCTGGCTAAAGTATAAGTTCTAATAACATCCACACACTTTAATAACACCCAAACTCCTCTGTCCTCAAGAAGTGCAATAGCACTGACGCTAAAACAGGGGTCGGTACTGGCATGTGACAATAGCTAAAGAGGTGTATTTATTTAAGTATGTATTCAATTAAAGTCCCTCAAACTTGCATATCAACCCGATCACACATAAATGCGTATAAATAGTACGAGTGTGCAATGTCATGGAATGTATACGCCAAAACTCATTTTGGCGTGCATATGATACGCTGTCATAAAGTGCGTATCATATGCACGCGAAAAACAGCGTGGCATAGACACATATTCCACCACATTGCACACTCGTACTATTTATACCGATTTCGTGAGAATAGCCTGTGCATATAGACATACATTTTAAGATAATCATTACTCATAGTCACACAGGGAGGGTTGGGGGGGGGGGGGTTGTAAAAGAGGACTGCTAGTAAAGAGTTGAGAGCTGTGCAAAAGTGCTTTTTAGTGAGGGAAAACTAAAGATCTAGTGTATATATATATATATATATATATACTCGCCAGATTGTCTGACCTCATGTTTTAACAAATATTATGCTGTATATATATATATATATATATATATATATATATATATATATATATATATATATATATATATATATATATATATATATATATATATACAGCATAATATTTGTTAAAAAATGAGGTCAGACAATCTGGCGAGTCCCTCATCTGTAGCCACACGGGCATCATGGGAGAAGTGTGCAGGTCTCATTGAACACCATTCATAGAGCACCATCTGGACTTGCTATTTAGAAATTAATTCCTGTGTTAAATATGCCTGTGCCTTAACCTGATACGGGCATGAGAGGGAGACACAGATGATGTTGACTGTTGGTGTTTTATTCCCTTACAGTGACTTTTATTCCACCTGTGTTTTCTCTTCGTGATTAAATCCTGTCACACATCCTGGCATACCTCTCTTGACCCCATGAGGATCTCATGGAAAATCACAGCTGTTTATATCACAGCATAACCAATCTGCGAGTTCAAATACATTTAGTATGCTAGTCAACACAGCAAAATAAGTGCACTATTTAGAGTATGACAAATTATTATCGAAACAGATGGATTACATTTTACATGATGAATTAAAATATGCTTTAAAGTAAAACTGTTTTCTTAACTCTTTCCCCACCAGCTTTTTTTTTTTTTTTTTTTTTTTTTTTTTTTATTATTTTTATTTTTTAACACTTGAGTATGGGTAAGTTTAATAAAAAAAGCAACATTTTAAACAAAAAGCTGAGAAAATCGTGTTTTTATGAAAGATTCAGAGCGATGATCAAGCACAGATGGAGTAAATCGAGTCCATCAACACCTCCAATGCCTCACAGTCCTTGTAGCTCGTCCTGGCTCCACATTTCAATCACTAAGTCAGTTTTGATTTATATGATGTTTAATATTGATGATCACATTATTTTACATATGCATATGATTTAGGGGTGTAACGATTCGTTTTAACAACGATTCGATTCGGTTGAAATAAAACTTTCACACTGATTTAAATTTTTGGCTAAAAAGTTACTGAATTGATTTCAAGTCAATGAATCATTTCGGATCATATCGCTCTAAATGAACCAATATCATCCTTAAATCATATCAACAACCTCAAATCATGATACGAATCGAATCGTTGTTAAACGTTGCCAATATGATTAAATATGATCACTTGATTTTTTGTTGTGCCTTTCCTCGCGTGTTGTGATCAGGAGATTCTGTACTCATTCAGGAGATGCATGATAGTGCCCCCTAGCGTCTAAAAGTGAAAACACAGAAACACCCACATTCTGTGTTTGGTGGGGAAAGAGTTATGTGTTAAGAAACATAGGGGCCTATCATACTATCGTAATGTGACAGCAGGCACGACCCAAGTGTTTTTTGATTGTTTCCGCCCAACTCAATTTTCATGCCCAGCGCTGCATTTTTTAAATAGCAAATCAATCAATCAACTTTATTTATATAGCGCTTTTACAATCACGATTGTGTCAAAGCAGCTTCACAGTGTCAAACAGGATAATATTGCAACAAAATTAGATTTGGCTGTACAGTCGTACTGGAGAAAACAGTGATGTTATCAGCTTATTTTAATTTATCATAGCGACAATGTTGGCATATCAGTATTATAGTTTATAGAATTAAATAAAACCTAATACATTTGTATAATTAGTTGAATAACTTTGATCATAATTTTAGTGTCCCAAAATTTTAGTGTCCCCAACTGAGCAAGCCAAGCCAAAGGCGACAGTGGCAAGGAACCAAAACTCCATCAGGGCATGATGGAGAAAAATAAACCTTGGGAGAAACCAGACTCAGTCGGGGTGCCAGTTCTCCTCTGGCCTATTAACACACCGTGTAAGATTATTATTCTGGCAACCTTATAGGTCAGAAATCATATTAGATTGGAATATTCAAAATTTCAGGGTATCACGGAAGAGACAGGTTTATTTATGATGGGGCGTCGATTACACAAGAGTATGAATACATGGCACTCTTTTTATGATGTAACGAGTACATCAGGTGTTATGGGAAGTGTTCCCGGTTCCGGCTGACCTAGTTAATGCAGCCTAACAATCAGTCAATTGATTTGAATAATGAAAGTTAAAAATGTTCAATGTATATGCCATAGTAAAGAGATGTGTTTTTAGTCTAGATTTAAACTGACAGAGTGTGTCTGCTTCCCGAACAATGCTAGGAAGACTATTCCACAGTTTAGGAGCTAAATAGGAAAATGATCGACCGCCTGCAGTTGATTTAGATATTCTAGGTATTATCAACTGGCCAGAGATTTGAGACCGCAATAGACGTGATGGAGTATAATGTGTTAAGAGCTCGTTTAAGTACTGGGGAGCTTAACCATTCAGTGTTTTGTAAGTAAGAAGCAAGATTTTAAAATGTATGCGATGTTTAATAGACTGATATGATCATAATTCCTGGTTCTAGTAAGAACTCGAGCTGCTGCATTTTGGACCAGCTGGAGTTTGTTTATTAAGCGAGCAGGGCAACCACCCAGTAGAGCATTACAATAATCTAACCTTGAGCTCATGAACGCATGTACTAACTGTTCAGCATTTTGCATTAAGAGCATGTGCCATAATTTAGATATATTTTTAAGATGGTAGAATGCGGTTTTACAGATGCTAGAAACGTGGCTTTCAAATGAAAGATTGGTATCAAAGAGCACACCCAGGTTCCTCACTGATGACGAGGGCTTGACAGAGCAGTCATCAAGTGTTGGACAGTATTCTAGGTTACTACAAATGCATTTGCGCCCATCTGTTCGCCCACACGGATGGGCAGCAGCACACAAAAATGTTTCACAAAAATGATTCCTCTGGAGAAGCTTTCAGTCTTTCCGCTCGAAAATTCCTCCATGTAAATAGTAAATCCACCATGGTGCAAGTGCAACAGGCTTTTAAAGAGAATGGGAAATGAGACTCTGATTGGTTTATAGCATGTTACGACCGAAACACACCCGTGACTCATTAAGAGACTAGGTATAGCCATTTTGGACCATGCCCCTGGTGGACAATTTTTTTTTCTGTTAAACTAGGAAAAGTGGATTCGGACACTGCCTAAGTGCACATGGGCCATGTACTACAGGCCATGTGCTTAGATCATTAAAATAGGGCCCTGTGTCATGAAAGTTTACATTCTTTAAATACATTTAAGTGGCCTTTTATTTCATTAAAGGATGCCATAACATAAAAAATAAAATGATAACTGATCTTTCGTGTTCCTCATTAAAAACAAATCATTTATTTAATCTAGCTCAAAAAATGGTTTGTTTGGATATGGGATCTGTGAAGAAATTATATGCAAAACACATTTGCATATGATAATGTCTCGGGCAAGACATCAAGAATTAGTTTTATACCATTGCAAAATCACCCCACCAACTGGCACACAGTTTCCTCAAGTTGGCATGAAACGGAAATTGTGATAGTATTTTCTTCCCTATTGTGTAACTCTCCATACCAGCAGGTGGTGGTAGTTTATATTTGTCATTTAACAAGAAAAACTGGACGAGCTAGTACTGTGGGTATAAATCACTACAATTATAATCATCATAATAAATAACAGCATGAGGGGGATTCAATAATGTCTAAAAGTTGAGCGAACTAATAATTTATTTATTTGTATGCACATTAAAAACTGCCGCTATAGAAAAATCTCCTTGTCACACCACCTACGTGCTTGACGAAATCTGAAGATTATTTCTTCCCAGCATTCTCTCCTGGGTTTCCCCCAGAAAAACTCACCTCAGAATTATTTATTTTCTTTGCTGTTTTCACTTTCTGCTTCCCCTCTTCTCTCAGTTATCTTATTCTCTAACTTTGTAGGTGCTGCAAGCTGTAAATTGTTAGGTCCCAGCTCTTTTTTTTAATAAAGTGGAGAACTATAACCGAGCGCCTTCTAGCCAGATAGTCTCTGGTGATGAATAACTTTTGGCATTCTCATTGTGATAAATATTGCAATATTGCGGTGAAACTACATGATTTTCATCCGGTGAGCATGGCATGAGCATGATTAAGGTCTGCGAGAACTGAGGCCTATGTGGAATAGACAGGAATGACACTTACTAGCGGCCAGTTTAAGACAGCTTATTTGGATTATTCATGGCAAATCAAGACCAATAAAAAACTTCCTGTAAATGGGAATGGAAAAGTAATTATTTTTCTTCTTAATTTTGCTTCTTCTTTTTTTTAACAGTACACGATTCTACACCACCAAAAGAAAAGTTTGAAGAATTACATCTCACTAATGCTAATGCTTAGGTAGCAATAGCATAATTGTCAAGGTTAGTTCTACTCCAGAACTACACGCTATTATTGGTCATCTCTCAGGTCAGAGGTGAGCTTTCAATAAGACCAAGTTTGGTTCAAGTGAGACTTCAAGCGGGAAGAAGTGTCAGGAATGACAGTTAATTGTGTGGATATCCTGTGGCAGGCATCTGGAACGAAACATGGTTAAAGTGCAAGCTACTGCATGTCACATCCATGACACAGACTGGACACTGTAATAATGTGTTAAAGTGCAATATGACAGCAAGCGTGATCCTCTATCAACATCTGCTGTTCTCAGTGACAGGCTCTGACGTTTCATGACACTGACAGCGTGTAGGTCTGTTGAGCTGATATAGCACTGTGACAAACCAGTGTAGTCATTATAAAGTGATATCTAAAGTATTGTCCAAAGGTATTTTACTAGCCTGACGTGGTCATACTCAATTCTAGTCAGAATATGAGTCTGAAACTGCTCCATTGGGCTGTGATTATGGGGCGTTTCAACCGAACCAGGAAAGACATCAATTGGATAGACCTACAACCAATCAGAGCAACGTAGCGACGCATTACGCTAGTTGTCAAATGTCAACAGAGCTCAACTGCACTGTGTTGCCAAGTCCGCTTTTTTTTTCTGCGGGTTGTTTTTTATGTCCGCGGGTTGAAGCGACTATTATGTGATATATAGACCCATGAGTGCGAATTTAGCAGGCAACCTTGCCAAAATAACACACATTTTACCCTGGTCTCGGCCTGTCTTGGTCTTGGTCTTGGTCTTGGTCTTGGTCTTGGTCTTGGTCTTGGTCTTGGTCTTGGTCTTGGTCTTGGCCTTGGCCTTGGTCTTGGTCTTGACTCGGTCTCGGCCCTTCGAAGTCTTGGTCTTGTCTTGGTCTCGGTTTAGGTGGTCTTGACTACAACACTACCAAGTGCCTTTGATGACATGCATGATTTCGTTACTGTTTATCATCTGTCCATCATCGTCTAAAGCTAGCATTGATAAATTCATTGGTCCGAACAGTTTCTGTTCAGGGATAATTACTCCTCTATGGATCGAGGCCAGACCGAACCGCCCGAACTAAAAATGTTGTGGGTGGGGCTAAGTTCGGCTGGCATCCAGGCTAGTATTTTACAACCCCAATCATTGAAGTTGTATTAGTGTAACGTGTGTTATATTCATTTATTAATTTCAATTATTGTTTGGAATTTTATGTTCATAGTTTATATTCATTTTTCAGTATTGTTAAATATGGTCCGTGGTTCCTTTAAAGAATTGAGAAATCAACTTCCCCTTGTGCTTTTGATATAAAAAAGGTCATGGTAAAATAAGAATATCCTGTAAGTTTCAGAGCTGAAAATGTCCTTGTTGGTCAAAGAAAAGTTTTTTTAGACACCAGGCCCAGAAAACAATAGTGAGATTCACTAGCCCCGCCCACCGACTCATTAAGGTGATTGGTCGATCACAAGCCAGCAGCAGTAAACATGTGGAAGAAGATAGCAAGCAAGGATATTGTAGAAGAACACAGTCGCTGCATAAGCTTCCTTCAGATCATAATATTAGGAATGTGTGATACTTCATTTATTTTTAATGAAGTTCCAGCTCACGTGGGGAAGACCGTGTATGTGTGTTCGCTTCATTTCACTGCGGAATCGTTTGTAAACAAGTCTTAAGTGCTGGATTTGCAGACACTGCAACAAACTTATGTGAGTAAAACGTCTTATATGTAATAGTAGTCCCGGGGCTGTACCAGACCAAAACGTACGCCCGTTGGCGTACAAACTGCAAGTGCTGTAAGAAGTCAGTTAATCGAGCACAGTACACAAAAAAATGTATCTTCCTTCCAAACAAACAAACAGAAAATGTATCTGGATAGTTAAGTGCTAATCTTTATTGGTCAGGTGCTGCTGGAAAAGATGTGTCTTAAGATGCTTTTTGAAAATGGCTACAGACTCAGCAGCACGAATTAAGATCGGCAGGTCATTCCACCAGGTGGGAACGGTCCAGGAACAGGTTTGTGAGAGAGATTTCATCCCTCTTTGGGCTGGAACCACGAGGCGTTGTTCACTTGCAGAACACAAGCTTCTGGAGGGTGTGTAAGTCTGAACAAGCGAGTTTAGGTATATTGGTGCAGAGCCAGTGGTTGCTTTGTAGGCGCCTTGAATTTGATGCCTTGAATTTGATGCCTTGAATTTGATGCCTTGAATTTGATGCAAGCGGCCATTGTCAGCCAGTGCAAACTGATGAAGAGAGGCCTGAAGTGTGTGCTGTCTTCGCCTCATTAATGACCACTCTCGCCGCTGCTTTCCGGATCAGTTGAAATGCATACCAGAAGGCCAGTTAGAAGAGCATAGAACAAGATGTTGGACCAGGAAGGGGAAGGGTTGACTAGTAAGGGTCTAATCTTACTATGTTGTATAAGGCAAATCCGCAGGACTGGGCTGTTGCAGTAATGTGGTCAGTGACGTTTAACTGGTCATCAATCACAACTACAAGGTCCCTGGCTGTCCTGGAAAGAGTTATGGTTAATGAACCGGAGCTGAATGGAGAAATCTTTATTTTTTTATTTTTAAATAAAAAAGTTATGAAATTTGGTACACTGATAGAGTACCAATAGTAACTGCACCTAATTTGGAGTCTCTAAACCATTCCCTCTAGCGCCACCAACTGTCCAAAGTTTCACTCATTTATGTTTTCACTCATAACTTATAAACCATAAGGGTTAGAAACAAAAACAAAAATTGAGATAATATTAAGTTAATAAATTAAGCTGAGTCGATTGCACCCTAGGATGTAACTTTTTGGTATGTAAATTTCCCCGCCATTTTTAATAAACCGAAAACCAACTTTTTCGAACTCATCCTAGGCGGTTGGTCCGATTTACACAAAAATTTAACCAGATCATCTGTAGACCAGAAGACAAACCTTCTCCAATCCTTGCATTTACTTCCAAGTCTCCAGTGGAGAGGGTTTGCATATTTAATGAGTTTCAAGCTCCAAAACTTACAGGATAATATTATATTACCATGACCTTTATCAAAAGCTCAAGGGAAAGTTGATTTCTCAATTCATCACCCCTTTAATGCTTATGTTCTGTTTGCTCTCAGTTCACGGTAAACGAATCTGAAGAGAGGTGAGTTGTGCTGGTGAGTTTTGTTTATTGTAATTTTGTTCTTAAATGCACTTTAATCTTATTCAAACATGTATGAATTTTGTGTGAATGATGTGAAGCATGTATTTTCCGAGTGTGCAAGCTCTGTGGCTAAAATAATGCCTTTCTGACAAGTTGACCTTACAAATGTAAGAGAAGGCCACAGCTGGGAATCAATTATTACCCTTAAACTATGGTTAACACACCTCAAGACATTGTTCAGATGGTGTATTTCAAGACAAGCTGATGTATTTTAACACGCCCATGACTCATTAACCACTTCAGCTCTGTGGCATATTTAGAATAATTATAACGTATGCAAATTTGGACCAAAATATGGGGCGCACAGCTAAAGTGGTTACAAGACTAGGTACTTCAACCCTTTTGGACCATGTGCCTGGCGCAGAACATTTTCTTCTTCGTTAAACTAGCGAAAGTGGATTCGCCTGTGGAAGTGCACCTGCGCCATGCACTCAGATCGCTAAAATAAGGCCAGAAAAGTTGCTGTCCATGGTAAATGTGACCAAAGAGAGGTTGACGTTTCAGTTGGTAGAGAAGGCCACAGATTCAAACTTGTTTTGATTTATTTTCTCTTTTCATGCGAACAAGATATGTCGTTGCATGTGTCGTTCATCTATCCACGCAATGCAGAGCTGAGCGAAGATTGTTCACATTAGTAAAATTTGTGATAGTAAATGTAAATAAAAATGGATGTTGTAGTAAAATATGATGTTTACAGCAAAGCCTGTTTGAGGATCGTGCAAGCTACACATCTGGATTTGGGAAATTATGCCAGTCTTCTCCTCGTATGGCGACTGTCGTGGACAGTGATTTTCAGGTTTGTCCAGAGATTTTCGATTGGGCTCTAGCTGGGCCTCTCAGGGACATTCCCACTCGTGTTGTGGTAGTCATCTCCTGTTTAGCTCCAACCCTGATCAAACTCACTTGCCTGTAGCTTTTTCGTAATCCTGAAGACTTTTATTAGCTTGTTCAGGAGTGTTTGATTCAGGTTGGAGCTATATGCTTTGCAGAAAAGTGGATCTCAGGGGCTATAGTTGCCCAGCTTTGGCTTGGGGTTGTTGTTTTAAAAAAGGTGAACCTTTGGCCCGGTCTGAGGTTCTGAGTGCTCTGGGTTTTCGTTAAGTATATCTTTGTATTTTGCTGCATTCAGTTTTCTCTCTATCCTGACAAGTCCCCCAATCCCTACCACTTAAAAACACCCACACAGAATGATGCTGCCAACATCATGCTTCACTGTTGGGATGAGCAGTGCTTAGTTTCCTCCAGACATGTTTTTTTCACAATTCAAACAGGTCTTCGTGTGTCTTCACTGAGGAAAGGCTTCTCTCTGGACACTCTGCCTTAAAGCCCAGCTTCTGTAAGCTTCTCCCATCTCCACACATGATCTTTGGAGATCAACCGGGTTCGTGGTCACCTCACTTGCAAAGGCCTTTCTTCTTTAATTGCTCAGTTAGGTCAGGTGACCAGCTCAAGGAAGAGTCCTGGTTGTTCCAGACTTCTATTGGGCACTTGTGAACATTCAGTGCATAGGAAATTATTTTGTAGCCTTCTCCAGAAATCTGTGCCTCGCCACAATATTGTCTCTGAGCTTCGTAGGCATATTCAGCTGTCAGGTCATGTATAAATGATAAGTGCCTTTGAAATCTTGCCCAACATTTGAATTTGCAGCCGATTAACTTAATTCAATGTGTAGAAACATCTCAAAGATGATCCAGAGAAAGTGGACGCAACAAGAGCTAAATTTAGTGTCAGTTGTAATTTTTTTTATATATATATATATATATATATATATATATATATATATATATATATATATATATATATATATATATATATAAATGTGCAAATTTATGACAAATCAGGTTATATGTCATTTATACATTTTTCCTGTCATTTTTAAGTATTGAGTGATCGCAAGGTTGCAATATGAACAATGAACGTGTTTGAATAAATTCACAAGCCTGTGTGTAAGAAACCATATGCTACTGATTTCAGCTCCAAAGCCGCCGGCACTTACATCCTTATTACAGATTTCTGTTTTTACTCTTCCATTCCCTGCCCTCTAGCTTGATCCCCACCGGAAATTAGTGTCACACTGCCTCACAATTATAGAATTGCGGAACAAAGCTATTGAATAATATGGATTTCCATGGATTTATTTAATCATTGCCAGATTGAAAAAGGAAGACGAATGACAAAGGGATGAGGAGAGAAAAATGAAAAAGCCAAAATCGAGATGCAAAACACCAGCTTTTTTTTGCACAGGCCCTGCGATTATGGAACAGCCTTACTTGGGATATTACATCTGCTGAATCAGGGTCCAAATCTCATCTAAAGATCTATGCTACAGAAATACATAATCGAAAGACATAACATTTAATGCAGTGAGCACAGTTGGATAACTAATGCCTAATGGCATGCAAGATAAAGTTTAAACATGCTGTGTGCTTGTATCTATCAGTTTTATTACTATTCTCCCCAGTGGGAGTTAATGGCAGTTCTATGAACCGTGCATAGGGACATAATGAAGTTTGGCACACTTATCAGTGTGGTCCTGATCAGTAATTTGACCAAATTTAGTGTCTCTAGGACCAACTCTATAGTGCCACCATCTGTTTAAACATTTACTGCGACTAATTTCTACAAAGTAAACATTTTAACCCTTTGCCCTATAAGTTATATTCTTGGTTCTCTTCATTACTCTCCTCACACTCTAAAAAATGTTGGGTTGTTTTAACCCAATGTTGGGTCAAATATGGACTAACCCAGTAATTGGGTTGTTTTAATCCTACGTTGGGTTAAATATTTGCTAAAGATAAACCAATTGCTGGGTTAGTCCATATTTGACCCAACATCGGGTTGTTTTTTACCCAGAATTTTTTAGAGTGCACACTGATCACAAAACTCGGCATATTACAGCAGTCGCCATTTTGAAATACTTCCAATTTTTACCAACATTTACTCAGATCATCATTTAACTGAACAGCTTTTTTATTTTATTTTGTCTTTATGAATTTTGCAAAGTTAACAATGTTGAACCAAAATTGGATGAGAGGCTGTATCTCGGTAAACACCTCTATTGAAATAACACTTGAGCTGCGTCTGACATCGAATGCTTTTCTACTATATAGTATTCAAAAACCATACGCCAACAGAGTAGGATGTCCAAATTCATAGTATTCGAGAGAAAAAAAGCAGGCGAAAAGTACCCAGATGACCTACTACTTCCAGCAAGATTCTGAAGTGTGCATACGATGGACTCTTTTCTATCCCGTGAGGCAACGGGAGATGATTTATGAATGAAGGTGAAGGGACGTAGCTGTTGCTGGTAGGTCACATAATAACAACAAAATGGCGAATGTAGTATGTCCGGATTACGTTCATACTACACTCATTCATACTATATAGAACATATTTTTTTAATGGTCGTTAAGTTCATTCAAATTCAAATGTAGCACCTGCTCACATAGACCGCGATTTCAGACACAGCCTTGGTTTGCTACACCATAATACATGGCACATTTGGGATCAGCACCACCAATAGGTCAAGACATTTCTTGTGTAATGTTTATTAAAAAATTATGACTCTCTCCTATTTCCAAAAATTTGGCTAGAGATCATCATCAACATGTCGTGAAGGTTTCTGAAAAGCTGGATGAGAGCAGCGCCACCTAGAGTTCAGAAGACATATCAAAGACATTTTTACGAAATTATTTTTGAAATTCATACATTCCTTGGTTTATCTCTCTTGATATTCTCTTAATATTTGAGTATATGTTGTTGTTTTTTTACTGCTAGTCATGATCTTTGCACTGAAAATATTTGTAATATTTGCTACCGTGTCCGAGAAACACTGTTCCAAAAATGACCATGTGCTAGTTGTTCTGTGTTGTCAGTTAAGCATGCTAAACATTAGTCATTATTTCTAATGTTGCACTTTGGCTATTTGGTTAATAGGAGTGTGAACCTACACTGGTCTCACCGTTTGGTTTGGTTTGATTACCATTATCATCTCATCGTTTTGGTTCAATTCGATATCACTGCATCACGGTGCATTAATAATGCACCTTAAAGTGCATTCACGCAACGTTCAGTCAAATTCGCGCAAAGTTCAGTTCAGTATATGAACTGAACCTTAAATTTTACCTGCACAAAGAAAACAATC
Source organism: Pseudorasbora parva (assembly GCF_024679245.1). Lineage (NCBI taxonomy): Eukaryota > Metazoa > Chordata > Actinopteri > Cypriniformes > Gobionidae > Pseudorasbora > Pseudorasbora parva. The sequence goes on from NC_090173.1 coordinate 16,861,263, forward strand.
TTCTTAAATGTATCAAACATCAAACAAAACTCAAGTCTGGGCACAGAAGGCAGGAGCATTTAGAACAAATACACAAAAGGAAATACTAAAAGCCACTTTAAAAGGTGGTTTGGGCTGCCTCACAGTCAAAACTAAAGTCTAAATCCATCTGGTGGTTGAAACCACATATGTAAAAAAAAAAAAAAAAAAAAAAAGAAAACGTATGAGAGCATGTTATAGGCTATATGATGTTATAGCCAGATATGACAGCGCTATGCAGCACGCATCGCCACAGACAAGTATCTCTTCATTAAGCCAATGCACAAATTTGTAAGAAAATCGAAAATCGTCTTCATTAAAAGTGCAGAAACTGAAAGATCTCACCAGTGCTGTGGCCGCGTTCGCTCATATTGCGGTCTTTGATTTGGAAATTATCTGACGATCTGATTTGAATTACTCTCACTAGTGTCTCGCCTCCCTATGCCATTGTATAGTACCGCAAACACACGTGCGTGACAAATGATGTCAAAAATAATCAGTACATTATAGCCGGTTATGCTCTATTTCTGAACCGATACCATATCGTCAACCTCTGCATCGCGATGCATCGAAGAAACTATTAATTTCAACACCTCTGCTGGTTAACCATTATCATACAATAATTATTGTTAGCTTAGCATGCTAATTGTTTATAGCATTGCCAAGTACTGCTGTTGTGTTTCTTATCACATTTATAGTTTAGCAACCCCATACCAAACACTCAGAACACCCTGGCAACCGCACAGGACACAATAGTAAGCGCCTAGCAATTCCTAAGCAACCATCCAGAACAACGTAGCAACTGCCTAGCAACCACACAGAACCCCTAGCAACTCAAAACACCCTAGTTACTCAGAACACCTTAGCAACTACCCAGAACACCTGAGTAAATGCCTAGAAACTCCCCAGCAACCACTCAGAACACCATAGCAACCGAGTGCAGAGTTTTGCCACTGCAAGCACCACTCACATTTTCTTCAGGAAATGTACATTTTAGTTTTTTATAATTTTATCACCATCATCCCTTCCTTCCTTCCTTCCTTCCTTCCTTCCTTCCTTCCTTCCTTCCTTCCTTCCTTCCTTCCTTCCTTCCTTCCTTCCTTCCTTCCTTCCTTCCTTCCTTCCTTCCTTCCTTCCTTCCATCCTTCCATCCTGAGACATGATTTGGGGCTTTTTCCAAAACTGCAATATTAATGCAGTCATACAATAGTTATGAAACAAAGAGTCCAGTGAGGTTATCAAAGTTATGAGCATGTTAGAATTGCATAATCATGTATAATCAAACACAGCCACTTGAGCAGTCTCTGAACGCCAGGGGAGTCTAATGGCGCATGACAGCTTGATTACAGCGCAGTGCATGGGACATGCTATTATGAATAATGTATCTTAATTATTGTTACTCTTCCTTGTGCTTCCTCCCAGGTGATAACACACACCCAAGAATGCATTCTTATTTATAGAGTCATTATAACAGGCATGCCAGAGGTACATTTGCATGTATCAGTATTCATGGAGCTCTATAAATATGACGGCTTTTGTCAGATAACAGCTCTTCGCCAATTTAAGGTGTGCATGCTGGCGTGAAGCAACACTTTTATGTCCTGCTGTTTTCAAGGGAGCAATTTAATGCTGCTTTATCAATTAGACTAATGGCTGACCTGAAGAGAGTGTGCATGGATCTATAAGAAGATCAGTTTTGTGTGTGTGTGTGTGTGTGTGTGTGTGTGTGTGTGTGTGTGTGTGTGTGTGTGTGTGTGTGTGTGTGTGTGTGTGTGTGTGTGTGTGTGTGTGTGTGTGTGTGTGTGTGTGTGTGTGTGTGTGTGTGTGTGTGTGAAGTCTCAGGCGGTGTTAGCTATTAGTTGTGTTCACTGCTGCCATTGAGGCTCTGTTCTGTCCTCAGCTGTCTTCTCTGTCAGCTTGGATTTACATTACTAAAACATTATATCACTCCGAATGCTATGCTGACAGCTGTGTCGGGAGATAATATTTATTTTACTGAACTGCCTCCCTTTCAGTTGCTTTTGCATTTCCACACCCTCGTATTCTCACTCCGATGGCTCATAGCAATCTGTGTGTTGTTTTTCTGTCTCTCTAGCTGGCAGTCACCAATAGCACCCAAGCAACCACAGATAACTTCAGCAGTAAAATAAACATTGTGGACCACCTAATACCCACGACCTGAGGAAAACCGCCCATACTTCAAAACACTACTACAATTTCAAAGGAATAGTTCACTCAAAAAATGTAAAAAAAGCTGTCATTATTTACTCACCCTTATGTTGTTCCAAACCCATAATACTTTTGTTCATCTTCAGAACACAAACAAATAACTTTTTGATGAAATCAGAGACCTTTCTGTACTCTCTACAGACAGGTAAACAACTACCACTTTGGTGTTTCAAAAAGTTGATAAAGAGATTTATTAAGATTAAGCGGTGTAGTCCAAAATGTTCTGAGGAGACATATTTGCAGATGAACATATTTAATTTAGGCTTTTATTATATAGCTATATAAACATTCATGAACTCACACATCAGTTTTGGTAAACAAAAGCTGAAGCATGTTCACTTGATGAGCAAGAACCAATGAGGTTCATTCTTGTGTTACACAGTACGTTTGAGCTTCAGCAAGAACCAATGAGGTTCATTCTCGTGTTGCGCAGCACGATTGAGCTTCAGCAAGAACCAATGAGGTTCATTCTTGTGTTACGCAGTACGTTTGAGCTTCAGCATGAACCAATGAGGTTCATTCTCATGTTACGCAGCACGATTGAGCTTCAGCAAGAACCAATGAGGTTCATTCTCGTGTTATGCAGCACGTTTGAGCTTCAGCAAGAACCAATGAGGTTCATTCTCGTGTTACGCAGCACGTTTGAGCTTCAGCAAGAACCAATGAGGTTCATTCTCGTGTTATGCAGCACGTTTGAGCTTCAGCAAGAACCAATGAGGTTCATTCTCGTGTTACGCAGCACGTTTGAGCTTCAGCAAGAACCAATGAGGTTCATTCTCGTGTTACGCAGCACTTTTGAGCTTCAGCAAGAACCAATGAGGTTCATTCTCGTGTTACGCAGCACGTTTGAGCTTCAGCAAGAACCAATGAGGTTCATTCTCATCTTCCGCTGCACGTTTAAGCTTCATCAAGAACCAATGAGGTTCATTCTCGTGTTACGCAGCACGTTTGAGCTTCAGCAAGAACCAATGAGGTTCATTCTCGTGTTATGCAGCACGTTTGAGCTTCAGCAAGAACCAATGAGGTTCATTCTCGTGTTACGCAGCACGTTTGAGCTTCAGCAAGAACCAATGAGTTTCATTCTCGTGATACGCAACACGTTTGAACTTCATCAAGAACCAATGAGGTTCATTCTCGTGTTACGCATCACGTTTGAGCTTCAGCAAGAACCAATGAGGTTCAATCTCGTGATACGCAGCACCTTTGAGCTTCAGCAAGAACCAGTGAGGTTCATTCTCGTGTTACGCAGCACCTTTGAGCTTCAGCAAGAACCAATGAGGTTCATTCTCATCTTCCGCTGCACATTTGAGCTTCAACAAGAACCAATGAGGTTCATTCTCGTGTTACGCAGCACGTTTGAGCTTCAGCAAGAACCAATGAGATTCATTCTCGTGTTACGCAGCACGTTTTAGCTTCAGCAAGAACCAATGAGGTTCATTCTCGTGTTACGGAGCACATTGAGCTTCAGCAAGAACCAATGAGGTTCATTCTCGTGTTACGCAGCACGTTTGAGCTTCAGCAAGAACCAATGAGGTTCATTCTCGTGTTACGCAGCCCGTTTGAGCTTCAGCAAGAACCAATGAGGTTCATTCTCGTGTTACGCAGCACGTTTGAGCTTCAGCAAGAACCAATGAGGTTCATTCTCGTGTTACGCAGCGCATTGAGCTTCAGCAAGAACCAATGAGGTTCATTCTCGTGTTACGCAGCACGTTTGAGCTTCAGCAAGAACCAATGAGATTCATTCTCGTGTTACGCAGCACGTTTTAGCTTCAGCAAGAACCAATGAGGTTCATTCTCGTGTTACGGAGCACATTGAGCTTCAGCAAGAACCAATGAGGTTCATTCTTGTGTTTTATGCAGCAAATTTGAGCTTCAGCAAGAACCAATGAGGTTCATTCTCATCTTCCGCTGCACGTTTGAGCTTCATCAAGAACCAATGAGGTTCATTCTCATCTTCCGCTGCACGTTTGAGCTTCATCAAGAACCAATGAGGTTCATTCTCATCTTCCGCTGCACATTTGAGCTTCAACAAGAACCAATGAGGTTCATTCTCGTGTTACGCAGCACGTTTGAGCTTCAGCAAGAACCAATGAGATTCATTCTCGTGTTACGCAGCACGTTTTAGCTTCAGCAAGAACCAATGAGGTTCATTCTCGTGTTACGGAGCACATTGAGCTTCAGCAAGAACCAATGAGGTTCATTCTTGTGTTTTATGCAGCAAATTTGAGCTTCAGCAAGAACCAATGAGGTTCATTCTCATCTTCCGCTGCACGTTTGAGCTTCATCAAGAACCAATGAGGTTCATTCTCATCTTCCGCTGCACATTTGAGCTTCAACAAGAACCAATGAGGTTCATTCTCGTGTTACGCAGCACGTTTGAGCTTCAGCAAGAACCAATGAGATTCATTCTCGTGTTACGCAGCACGTTTTAGCTTCAGCAAGAACCAATGAGGTTCATTCTCGTGTTACGGAGCACATTGAGCTTCAGCAAGAACCAATGAGGTTCATTCTTGTGTTTTATGCAGCAAATTTGAGCTTCAGCAAGAACCAATGAGGTTCATTCTCATCTTCCGCTGCACGTTTGAGCTTCATCAAGAACCAATGAGGTTCATTCTCATCTTCCGCTGCACGTTTGAGCTTCATCAAGAACCAATGAGGTTCATTCTCATCTTCCGCTGCACATTTGAGCTTCAACAAGAACCAATGAGGTTCATTCTCGTGTTTTATGCAGCACGTTTGAGCTTCTGCAAGAGATTTGCTCTCAACCTTAACAAAAACGAGGCCGGACAAATGTGAATTGAAAAACAGCAACTCAAAAAACAGGAACATTAAGATTATAATGACAAACAACTGTGATTATAAAATGAATCGCCATGACATCTAATAAGAGTTGGGAAAACTAGACAGAGGAAATCAGGAAAATTAAACTAAACTAAAAGTCCAGGAAAATGAAACTAGGACAAAAATAACTGAATGTCTGTGACAGTGATTTATTGTTTTATTGATTAGTTCACCCTGTTTCATGTTGAGCTCATTATTATGTGTATATAGCCTTTTATTCTCTGAGTTCATTGTCTTTCATTGGTTTTGTTAGGAGAACACTATTTTATTTATTGTACCATTTTGCATTCAGATCCATTTTGCATTCAGCCACATTTAGATCCGCTGTGCCTCCTTGCCTCCTCATCATAAAGTGACTATGAAGTGAACATTCAGTACATTTTAAATATTATTTCTTTACACCATCCTAACTTTAGCTTTTATTCAGGATTGCGGCACATTTCATCAAGATGTTTTGTGATACTGTCACAATATAACCCAGAGAAAGAGCTGAAAGTTGCTCATGAAAATAAAAACAAATAAGGACCAGCAGGGAACATTTACCTAAAATAAAACATTCTGAGGCATTTGACAAGAGGTTCTACATGCTCTACCAGGGAAACTGAGAGGAATTTAAAACAACTAGATCATGATTTTCATTACAAGTGCAGTGCCAATTAAAAAAGAAAAAAGACATGATCTGACATCTATTTAATATTCTGTTGTAGATGTATGGTTAAGAGATGATTCTATATCTCAGCCTGGAATAAAAGATGTACGATGTCATCGTATGCCTCTGTTTTTTTCAGCAAAAAATCCTATAAGGATTTTTTTTTATCCTATAAGATCATCACAAATCACATTTAACAACATGGATCTAATAAACTTAAGACATGTATGTAGACTCTACGATCATGACACCTTCAACAGAAGGTGTGAAGCCCATGAGAATAAAATATATATTAGTATAGAAGAATAAAACGTCATTGCTTAGGTAGGGGTCAACAAACACTTTGGCAATTGTAGTTTTCATGTGCACTGAAAAAGGAGGGAGCGAAAGTGTAGCCGTTTTAGCGCCATGTCATGTTGATCAGTATGCCATTTCATGTTGCATTTGTATTGGCTAGTCAACAGATGTGAGTGGTAGTAGGAAATACACTGAGATATAGCATGCTAATTTTCTTTAGGTCTCAAGACCATGAAAATGGTCGTCTTTGTACGATGCAAGACCACAGTTTAGGTGCCACGACCACAGAAATCACCACGATTGGTCATCTTTTGCCTGGGATAGCACAAAATCATACAATTGGGCATTAGACTACATGCATAATCTGGCTTTTGTTCCCATTTATATATAGAAATAAAAAAAATGTTTTTACATTTTTAAAAATTAAACAGAATTTGCTGTAAAATGAAGAAGAAATATTTACAATTCAAAGTCATTAAAACTGCACTATGCAACTTTTCGTCCACTGGAGGGCGCCTATTCTAAACCGCTCGCGAGTACCGGGACTTTTATTATGACGGGACGGGACACAGTCGCCGGGCGCGCGCACTTCTGCTTTTTCCGCTCAGGTAAAAACAGCTATTTTAATCATATCAGATACATTTAAGGGGCCATGGGCTTCGGCCATCCGTCCGCTCTCTTCCCTGAACTGAAATGAAGTAGTGGGCTGTACTTTCCACACGATTGACATCAGGTTCAAGTACGCCAGGTTGGCTGGTGGTTATGTTGCCCACATACCGCCTCCCATGGCCGAGACTGGTATTACGACACCTGTCGTTGCCGGGGCTAGTAATGCTACTGCTAATTAAGGTTGATATCTCTGCAGCACTATAACTTGACTTTTTTTTAATGACATCATTGCCCTTATTTCTTCTCATTCTTTTGATGCTTGTAGGTCATTTTTTGGATATTTTTACCTCAATTTTTACACATGACACCTTTAAGCATATAAGCGAATTGTGCATTTTATTAGAAGAATGCAAAACCATTGCATTCTCACTAGTGACTTTTGGACCCTGCTGAACATGTTCAGTGGGATTATTCAGGCTGTGTTGGCGACTCCAGCATCATTGACAGCGAGCGCATTGTCAGTAGAACTAAAACTGGAAAGCAATTAGAGCAGATTAGTGTGCTGCCACTCTCGGGAAGGGAACCTAATTAACGGACGTGTTCTTTGTCCTTGCTGCTGAATTCCCCTTGCAACATTCTCCACTGCAGTCTCCCTGTATGTGAGAAAGGAAAATCCCATGGTAAGTCACCCTTTGAAACAATTGTTAGACTGACATTTTGTTGGACAGTTAGCTTAATCAAATGACATCAAATTGAAATACAATGAAATGTTATTACTGTAGATGATATGTGGTTGCATTGTAATTGCATAATATACTGCGGTAAAATGGGGGGGGGAAGAAAAAACACCTGTGCAATAATAATGCTGTCTCATCAGGATCTTGTTATGCCACACCTGTGAGGTGGATGGATTATCTTAGCAAAGGAGAAGTGCTCACTAACACAGATTCATGAACAATATTTAAGAGAAACAGGCTTTTTGTGTACATGGCAAACGTCTTAGATCTTTTTTTTTAGTTCAGCTCATGAAAAATGGGGGGGGGACAAAAGAGTTGTGTTTATAATATTGTTCGGTGTATATATGAAATGTAGGCATGCATCTATTCTAATTAATTTAAAACAAATATAGAATTTTGTATATTCATGCCATGTCATATTGTCTGTAATTAAATATTTCAAAAGTTTCGAACTTTTTGGAATACGTTTTGGGAATGTTCAAAGTTTTCCTCAGTGTCATTTGGAATCAACAATGGCATTTGCTTCGCCAGTCAGTATCCTACATATTTCTGTTTGATGTGTCATTATATTTGAGGCTCTGTTACCTGGTGCGCTTCAATATTTCACAAGAGGATATAGCCGTGAATTAATAAAGTAATTTTGCTGTCAACAACAAAGTAGTTTGTTGGATGGATCCGTTGGCAGTTATGAGTGCTGTCGTAGAAATTAATAATTTTGAGTCCCAGGATGATAGCAGCTCTGAATAGAATCTTGAGTTGTCAATTTCAAATCCTACAACTGAAAACTCAATGTCAAGGACTTAACAGACAACATTAACAAAAGACAGCTGCTAAGGAAACTGTATTCAGACAGGCTACAAGAGGGTGTGATTATAATGTACAAGTATGCAACATGCTGCTTAACCATCATGGTATGATGCTTTATTGGAGAAATAGCAAGTCGTGACTGCTTCCCGGAACTATCCTTTGAAACTATATAACGCTCTCATTAATGGCGTGACCTTCAGGTGGTGGAGTAATAACTTCTGCTAATTAATCGATTCAAGAATGTAATTAATGTCAGATTAGTTAAGTTCATTTGCATACACAACAAACAGTCATTCATTTTAAAATCACATTAACATGCAGTATGCAACTGGCGTACACTTTATGGGTTACAGTTTTCATTCAACACTTTTCATTTCCATTCATACGCATGTGAATGCGTGAGACAGGAAACGCAAGCTCGAGCTAATGTTGCCCATTTCCAAAGCTCAAGATTGGTGAACTCCGCACTGCAAATGTATATCACTTGAAGATGTGTCACCAATAGAAGTTTGATCATGATGTACCCTCTTGGTGAATTAAAATAACGCAAGCTTTAAGTCTGCAGGATTGCAGTGTTGCAGTAAAATTGGTTAGGGGTGAGCGGGGTATCCCACATGGTTTAAAACTTTCCACACATGCCAGCATGAAGAAACTCTGTGTATTTACTACCTGATCTAACAGCAGAAGACGCGAGCCACGGTTTAAATCCCAGTTGTCCAGATGGGGCATGTTGTCACACTGTGTTACAATGAGCCCGTATTAGAGCTGTGCTATTATATTCTATACTTTTATGAATTTTATTTTGAGAAACCATGAGAAAAGGCTGAATAATGACTGAGAGTCAATGTTCAGTATCATTCATTATTATTATATTTTGAACTATGTCTGACATTGCACACCAGTTACGCACGTCAGTCGTAGCGTAAGCATTTTGAAATGAAAAGAAGAATCTGAAAGAAGAATGTCATATATACCTAGGGTGACTTGAGGGTTAGTAAATCATGGGCTGGGTGGACTAACCCTTTAGTTTACTGCCATAGTCTAAAGCAGGTACTACTAGAAATCTCTTTTCCAACAGGATTTTACTGTCTTTTTTTCTCTCCATTTTTTGTATTCATGTTGACATTGCTCTTTGGAATAAAGGTATTTGATTTTGAAGTTATTGCTTATTTTCCATAATATTCACAATAATGCATATCTTAAGCAATTGCCTATAGCCCTGAGAATAATGAAGTTAATTGCAATTAATATTGATTGCAATGAAGACTGATATTTTAGGAAACTGCTAAATTTATTGTGTTTCTAATACAGTAAAAAATATATAAATTAAATTAAAAAAATGCAGCATATTTCTGTGATTATTTGAAAATTACAATAATATTGTTTAGGTTGTTACTTTAATTCTAACAGTTTACTGTATTAGACTTTGAAATCATTTAACAATGTGACGACATATACAGCATTTCTGGTTTACAGACTACTACTGTAAAGTCATTTTACATATGAATACCGTAAAAATAATGGTATACTGCTGACGTTCCTGCTCCCAGCTCTTTACTGTAAATTATAGAAATACAGAAATATACAGTTTTTGTAGTTTACGGACTACCGTAAAGTAATTTTACATATGAATACGGTAAAAATAACGGTATACTGCTGACGTTCCTGCTCCCAGCTCTTTACTGTAAATTATAGAAATACAGAAATATACAGTTTTTCTAGTTTACGGACTACTGAAAAGTCATTTTACATATGAATACCGTTAAAAATAACGGTATACTGCTGGCGTCTCTGCTGCCAGCTCTTTACTGTTTTTTTACAGGGAAATTTTTACAGTGTGCTGCATAACTGTCAAAAAAAATATTTTATTAAAACATGGTATTATTTTATATGAAAAAAATGTATTGGCAAAATATTTTAGTTTGTCTTGGATATTTTTTTTATTATATCAGATAAGATTTTAAGCTGTCATTTTTTAACATGTTACAATGTACCTCACCCATGGGGCATGTTGTCACATATCGCATCCATTCTTTATAAAGTATACACTGTTTATTAATGAAACAAAACCCCATGATTGTACTAGACGTGTGAAAAAATAAATACTCTGAACCCCAAGTAGATTTACACAAATGGAAAAAAGTCAAAAAGTGTTGTGCCCCACTCTCTCCATACACTGCATATTTTTACATTTTGAATGTATTATGTTTGTAAAAAAAAGATGCTGCAAATGTGTGACGTCATATTATGATCATTGCAGTATGCATAAAAATGTAGCGTGACTGTCTGCAGCTGTACTTCCATATGTTGTTCATTTGGCTTTCTCCACAGCTTAATTTCTCGGAAAGGCTGGTTTAAAAAACATGGCATGACTATTTCGAATTTGTTGTTCCGTGTTCTGCTGTTGATTCATCATGTTCCCTTTTATACTCCATAGCTCCCTTATGCACATATGCATTCTGCAAAAAAAATGGCTTGATATGTGAATGTTGACGTGTCCAGATTAGAGCCCATAGACTGAAATGTATATTTTACATGGAATGTACTGCATGTTAGCTTTCTTATTGTACCAAAGAGCATGATATACAGTACGCAAGCCCGCGTCATATTAAAAAGAGAGCTGTACTTCCAACCGCACAAGTCTGCTATGCTGTTTGTGAATGTTCATTTGAACAATGGCTTCAGGAAGAGGAGATTTGTTTAACTGTGTTGTTAATGGCAGAACTTGTGACCATTGCTGGCTAATGAAGCTTTTGGGAAACGCACTCCTGTTGGACATATCATTTACATAATTTTAACAAACTACATAATGAGCCATGCACAGGATTGTGCATCTGTGCTATTTACAGAAAGCCACCACAGGTGAAGGCATCATAGCAAATAAAATATTACACAAACATCTATTTATTTAAAAATGTTTTGGTTTGGTTTTGGTTGTATCGATGTATGTTGTGATGCATTGATTATTGACCTTCGTATTTCAGCTATTATGCTTTAATCTGCTTTAATAACATTTTACTTCTGATGTGCAGATATGTTGGCAGGGAGAGACTGAAATTAAGTGCAGGCTTTGAATATCCAAGGTCCAAGTCATGTCTGTTATACATATGAAAGTCTGCTGATCTGCAGTATCCATTGAGAGAATGCCATTTCCTTTCTTCTCCTCTCTCCCGTTCCTGCTGGAGTTGCCTTGTCCTTGATGTTGGATGTATCAATGCACGGATATGCTGCAGGTAATAAAGCACTGATCTGATTGGCCTGTACTGAGGTGGGCACATCATCATCTATAGGCCCAGGCAGTTACAATCACACTGCACCATCAAGCCTGCTTATTTTATAACAGCTCGTACTGCAGTCAGTCCTGTGAGACCTAAATGGGCAATGGCATGGCACTTAAGTGGATCTAAATATTTAATAATACATAAAAAATACAATTCACACAGACAATGGCTTTAATGCACCTCTTTATGAAGACCATTTCGAAAATAAAATTGCATTTAGATATTTTTAAGGGGATTAAAGTAAATAATAATAATAATAATAATTATCTAATAATAATAGTTTATTTTGTTAGCCCTGTGTATTTTAGCCATGTGTATTTAAGCCCTCTGTTTTAGTCACTCCTGGTTGGTTATCGTTCGCATTTAGTGTGGTTTGCGGGTTTTGTGTTACTGCTATTTATTCTCCACCAATCTCCTGTAAGATTAGTTTATTTAAATCAAGACTATTTTTGTTATATTGTCTTTTGGCTGTTGGGTAAAAGAAGAACCGAACCGATCCGAGATGAGATTATGAAACTAGCAGCTATCTACTCACCCATCACACCTGAAGACATTTGCCTCACCCTCGTACAAGATGGCCGTCCTCTAGAAGGAATGGGGTGCTTCTCAATATACCTCCTTGTTTGTTCGCTCATATCCGTCTTCCATCCTATGACCCGGAAACCGATGGAGCTCAAGCATCTTGTAGGACACCGCGAGGAGGCGAGGATGGAGGAGTGAGGAGGCTTCCCGAGGAGTCGTGAGCGAGTACACACAGGAGTATCCTTCGCGGAAGTGTTTTATTGACTAAACGTCACACGCATTAATTCTCCTCCCCCTTCACATCGTGCCACAGTTTATTCATTATTATTATTGTTGTTTACATGTACAAGACACAAATTCATGTCAAATAACAACAACAGACAGTTGCAGAATTTTATCAAAGCACAAGAAAATGAACGAAACGAATACCAGGCCTATACAACGAATAAAAAGCAGTTAATAACGGAATATTTTTTTTGTTAATAATAACTGGTAATATTAAATAAAATATTGACAAATTTGGTATTTGTGGAGGTTGAAGCTTACTATATAAATAGTTATCGCTAATGTTCAAGAATCCTGACTAAATCCAGCGGTGCAGAGTCATCATTAATTGACGGCGCTTTGAAGTGACGTTAAAGGGAGCGAGGATATATAATTTTACTTGATTCAATTCCTCATCCTCATGTCTTTTTCTTGCATCCTGCTATTTCATCCTGAAGGGGTGGAGCTAAGGCACGAGGAAAGGAAGCTAGGAAAGGAAACAAGCATGCACAAATAAGAATTGGGAAGCACCTTATGTGGAGGAGTTCCTCGAGCTCAGCCAGCAGGGGTCCTTGAGCGACGGCATATTGAAGAGCTTTAGTTTCAGTAACCAATCTTCCTCAAAACTCCTCCTTTGTCCTTACCCAATCCTCCTCATGCCTGCCACGGACTCAGAGCCCAGCCAGCCTTCAGCTGTGTGGAGTTTGATGGAATGGAATGAAGCCCTGTCCATACTTCCACCACTGAGGAGTGCCTGTTGTATCCGGGCCCTGTGGAAATAGATTATTATTTGGAATATATCTGTTCTCAAATTGTCCAAGCTCTGCTGATCCCATCGTGTCTCAAGTCTCCTTCTTCGCAACTGATCTTGCCCAGCCTCAAGTCTCTTTCATCACTGCTGGTCCTACCAAGCCTCCCACTACCTGCTCCTCTAACAACACAATTCAGTTCTTCTGCCCCACCTCCACTGCACCCTTCAACCCTTTGGCTCTTCCTTCAGTGGCTCTGTTCATCTGGTCAGATTCGCTTTGGGCTTCCCAGTGTCCAGCTCTGTCTTGTTTGTCGGTCCCCTGGCTTCACCTTGAGCCTCCGAGCCCTGAACTCCACCTCGAGCCTCTGACCCATGGGCTCCACCTTGGTCCATCGTTGCTCTGGCTTTTCCTCGGACTTGGTCTTTGGCTGCGCTTTGAACATCTACTCCTCCGGTTGGATGTGCTTTGGGTCGCTCCCTGGCTCCTCCCTCCAACAGCTCTTCTATGGCTCCTCCCTCTGACGACTCCCCCTTGACCTATTCCTCCCATTTCCCAATAAACCCTTATTCTGTGTTTCTAGACGCACCCTAGTGGCAGCAAATCTAATCTGCCACGAGTGTCGTCTAGCAACTCTCAATACACTTCTGAGCTGTAAAAACCAAACTCTGGTCAGGCCAATCACATCGTGTATAGAGTCAGTGGGTGGGGCTTAACATAATGATGGCAGAGTTGTGCTTGCGTGCTACTAGTAAACACAGAAGCTGGAGAGCGGCGGTCTTTCGAAGCAGCTTTAACCGCGACTCTGGAAGACTTGGAGTTAAGCTTTTCTCTGAGAAAAGAACAAAGAACGGCACTGAAGTCATTCTTAAAAAGGGAAGATGTGTTCAGAGTTTTGCCGACCGGAAGCTCCCCTTCACCTTCATTGAGCTGGTTGGTGTAGCGCTATCCTATCGCGTGCAGAGGGAGTTTGAAAGACAACCGTTTATCCCGCCCCTCGGATTGAGCTCTGTCAATGGTGAGTTCCCAGACCAAACATCTTGTTGTGGGTCTGTCTGGCTTGTCAGGCTGTGTTCCTTTATCCAGCGATACATGGGCTCACATGATTTTAATGGCAAAATATATTTTCTTTAATCATACATTTGTAAGTCACATTATGTATGGCAACAGTCATTTGTTCAATATTTATAAAAAAAAAAATTTTAAAGACTACAAAGTGCTTTAAAAAAGTAGATAGTTTGTGTGAGGAACTGAGCAAAATTGTATGTAGGAAATTGTGCAGATTATGGTGTGTGTTTGTGTGTTCATCTAGGTCTGATGTGTGAAACTGAATACTTGTGCCGCTACCTCCATTCCCTAGCTAATATTTCAGTGCTGTCAACAGAATACTAATGAATGAACTCAATGTTAGCATACAGCACCTCGACACCAGCTATTAACACATAATTACTTATAAATCATGAGCTGCTGGGCAGATAGAGTCAGAGAGTTTCTTAGAACAGTGCGCAGAGTCGGAGGCTGCATGACTCTAGTGTGGCTGTAATCTGATCTCATTGTTTAGAATATTAATGGAATTCAAGGCACATGGTAGCCTAGAAAGCTAGACACACCCTAGCGGCAGCAAATCTAGTCTGCCGGGAGTGTCGTCTCGCAACTTTCAATACACTTCTGAGCTGTAAAAAACTAAATCTGGTCGGGTCAATCACATCGTGTATAGAGTCGGTGGGCGGGGCTTAACATAATGACGACAGCCGAGTTGCGCTTGCGTATTATTAGTAAACACTAGTAATACGCAAGTCATTCGCAGTTTTGCCGACCGGATACGGCGAATGTTTAATCTATCAACAAGCTCTGCTTCACCTTCGTTGCTCTTGTTGGTTGTAGCGCTATCCTATCGCATGCAGAGGGAGTTTGAAAGACAACCGTTTATCCCGCCCCTCGGATTGAGCCCTGTCTATGGTGAGTTTCCAGACCAAACATCTTGATGTGGGTCTGGCTTGTCAGGCTAAGTGTAAATGCCACAATGTCAGGAAAAGTACGATAAATTGTCAGAAAAAGATGATTTAATTGTAACATTTAATTCAAATCATGCTACATTATTTCATGTATGTAAATATTAATTAATTAATTATTTTTTTGTTTTAAATGTTATATGATAAATAATAATTAATAATAATATAACATAAATGCATCAAATAATGTAAGTTATACTTTTTGTAGTATAATTATAAATATTTTAAGAATTCTTCACTCTAAGAGGACCCACAGTGTATGAAGATAAAAAATGGCTCATTCTAAGGTAATAAAATCATAACTGTTCATTGTGTACACTGTAAAAAATTATTTAGAAAAAAAGTTAATACAATGAACATTTTTTGGAGATTCGACAACCTTTATTAAAATATTATTAAAGATTTTGTAAGCATATTGGGTAATTGTGTGTGTTTTATTTCTGATGACGCAGTGAAACATGCCAAATTGTGCTATTTTCATGATTTATCAAATTTTTTATGTGGTTCAGATACAATAATATTTTGAGTTTCTATTTATTAAACAAATTCCCTTCATTGTATCAACTCAAAGTTTTAATTTCAATAAACTCACAATTTTAAGGCAACCAGGTTACTTACTTTTTTAAGTTAAACCAACAAAAAACGACCAAATTGTTTTACAGTGTAAGGTCTTTGTACACTAAAAACATAGTTATGTACACTGCATGCACGGCACAGTTGATTTTCTGATCATGTTTTTTTCCAGGCACATTATACCAATTCCAAATCACATTAATCCTAATAACTACTATTCATTTTGTATTTTATAAATTAGAAGTGATACACAACTGTTCAGGAAGGCTGGAAATGAAATACGCCTTATTTTCAGGTGTGCAGAATTATTAGACCTTTTCTTTTACAGATAAAATTAGCACAAAAAAAGCAATTTATCTCAGACTGAAAAGTCAAAAATTATTAAATGCCCATGAGAATGATACAATGCTAATGCAATGCTAGACATTGCAGTTAAGGCATGACCATTGGACAGTCAAATGCTCATTGGGTCAGCAGAGTCAGATCTAAAATAGGTGGCGAAGGACAATTAAGCCATCAGGAATCCTTTAGTCTTAAGAGCTACCATGTTCCAGAACTGCAACCTACAAGGTGTCAGAATCTCAGAGTCACGGTATTCTTAAGTGAAGAATCCTAAAATAGCTCAAATAAAAAAACCTAAAATAAAAAAAAATAGATTTGGTCAAATGTGCCTGGAAAAAAATTATTAGAAAATCTATGTGCATAATAATTCTAAACTCAGTGTATTATATTGCATTTCTGTCAACAGATCAGATACGCACTGCACCATTATAGCCATATATAAAAGTCAATTGATAGTATATAATAGAGTATGGTATAGTGCCATAAAATAAACTCCACAAAATTCAACCCTTTTTCAAGGAATTCAAAGCAAGCAAGCATTCCAAAAGGCTTTAAAAATTAGTTTATTTAACTATATCAAATAAGTCAATAATTTGGTGAATTCATGGGGACCCAATGACACCTTATTTCAAGCTAGCATGCTTAAAATCTCACAAATATTCATAGCTAATTTTCATAGCTAATTTGTCAGTGTCTGCATTGAAATCATAACACGTAACACAATTACAGAGAGATGAAATGGATTGAGCTCTGCGTATTTCCTTTCTGCCCAAATAGATTGCCCACATTAAAAGGTTTGAATGTATTTCAAAAATGAGAGTTATAAAATATTCACTGCATGCATAATGGCTGATCCTATATCCATATCTTACAGAAGAGTCACTTTCAAACTGATGATATTTCATCTTTATGTGTAATTCTCTGTACAGTTTCTTGTTTTTGTCAGAATCACTTGTTTGTGCAGCTGCAGTGAATCATGACGTTATTGATTGTGAGATCACAGCGAGGTTGTACTCTGGGTTTAAGGGTCAGCTGGCTGGAAATGAAACCACATCTATGGGTCGGAGAGGTTAATGAGTAATTAGCGACAGTATTTGAAACTCTGGGGATAAATTCACTTCAGTATAAAAGAGTTTAAAAGCTGAACACAGCAACAAAACCATGAAAGCAAGAAGAAATGTCTGAATAGTTACTTTAAGTTGTTTACTAAGAAACATTTAGAGGGGTCATATAATGGTATGCACTTTTACAAGTTGATTGTATGGAAATGTGTGTTGGCAGTGCCTGTACACAGCCATCCTATAATGATAAAAATCCATCTAAATCCATCAGACCCCGACTCTGGAAGACTTGGAGTTAAGCTTTTCTCTGAGAAAATAACAAAGAACGGCACTGAAGTCATTCTTAAAAAGGGAGGATGTGTTCGGAGTTTAGCCAACCGGATACGGCAAATCTTTGATCTATCAACGAGCTCCGCTTCACGTTGATCTGGTTGTAGCGCTATCCTATCGCGTGCAGAGGGAGTTTGAAAGACAACCGTTTATCCCGCCCCTCGGATTGAGCCCTGCCAATGGTGAGTTTCCATCTTGATGTGGGTCTGGCTTATCAGGCTAGGTGTTGTTAGCATAGCTGTGGTAAGCAATTTTGTTCTTTTTCATTATTTGGCTCAGTGGCAGCATATTCAGGTTGAACATGAGTGGTACAAGAATTGACCCTTGTGGGACTCCGCATGTCATGGATGTCCACTCAGACTTATGGTCTCCTATACTCATATAAAAACCTCCTGCTTCTAAGTATGATCTGAACATTTGAGGACCATTCCAGAAAGCCCAGTTTTCCAGCCTGTCTAGAAGTATGTTGTGGTCAACAGTGTAGAATGTAGCCCCGAGGTCCAGTTGTACCAGAATGGATGTTTTGCCTGTATCAGTATTTAAGCGAATATCATTTATAATCTTTATGAGCGCTGTCTCTGTACTGTGATGCAGTCGGAAACCAGATTAAAAACAGTCAAAGTATCCGTTCGAGCTTAAGAATTTGTTTAGCTGATTAAAAACAACTTTTTCAATGATCTTGCCAATGAAGGGGAGATTTGAGATCGGTCTGTAGTTGTTCAATATGGAGTTATCCAGATTTCTTTTTTTCAGAAGAGGCTTAACTACTGCGGTTTTAAGGGAGTTTGGAAACATCCAATAGTAAAGTGAGGAGTTTACCACTTCTGGGAGATGCTTCTAAACTGATAAACACACTTTTGAAAAAAAGAAGTAGGGCGTGTGTCAAGGGCGCAGGCTGATGTTTTAAATGGAAAAATTACAATTTGATGTTTATCTGCTTACCCCCAGGGCATCCAAGATGTAGGTTTGTTTGTTTCTTCAGTAGAACACAAATTAAGATGTTTAACTGCTTTTAAGTTGCTCGTATAATGCATGTCAATAGGGTCTAATTCTAACTCTTTTTTTTTTTTGCTTCCGATGGTCATGGTGATGTAAATAATGTTAATCAAGAGAACATTTTAGCTTTAATAAGGATTAATCAACATTTAATGTATTATTTATGCAGTGCAGACTCTTTGATAACTGTATTCCATTTTTGTTAGATGGGTAAATGTGACATTTATTATAATGGGTTCATGTGAAGATTGTTCTAAGTTCAATTAAAAGTAATTTTTAAATCCTAATAAATGTTGAAATTGATATTTCAGTTACTGTAATGTTGAATGTCTAATCATTAATGTAAAATAAAATGTCACGGAGACATCAGTATCAGTGTTAGTATCAGTGATAATGCCCTTCATTCATAAAAAAGATGCCATTACAACAAATATTTTTTTTTAAATACAGTTTTTAAGTTGTTTTTACTTTAATTTGAAGAGTAATTGTGAAAAATACAATATAAAAATATGAAACACTAAAAACTAACTAATCACAGTTATAGTTACAGAAAAAAATGTGCGATTGATTAGATGTTGTTGTTTTTTATCGATTGACAGGACTACACACACACACACATTTTATATAAATATTACATTTAGGCCTAAATATTTTTGGAGTGTGAAAATCATAAGCAAATCAATACTCTACATCAATAAGAAAAACTGAAATATTAATAATACAACAAACAATACAACAGGGAAAAACACATAAAACAATCAGACGCCTAAGAATTACTAATTCGAGGCATTAAAATCAGCCATTAATAAATGAGCTTTTAGCAGGGATATAAATCTGGAAATGGTCTGAGCAGAGCGAGTACAGAGAGGTAAAGAATTCCAAAGTTTCGGGGCGGCAACTGGAAAAGCACGATCCCCTTTGAGTTTTAATCTGGCGCTGGGCACCACAAAGAGAAACTGCTCAGAAGATCTCAAAGGCCTCATCGGAGTGCCAGTTCACTCATGACTCCCGATAATTTGGTGCCAGCCCGTTCAAGTACTTAAATACAAACAGTAACAGTTTAAATTAAACCCGAGAGTTGATCGGCAAGCATTTGAGAGAATAACCCGAGTTATATGATCACGCTTTCGAGTGCCTGTCTTATAGTTAGCTAAGCAACAGTCTGATAAACATAAAAATACAGAGAACACACAAACATTGGATTAAAAAAAGTAATACTTTACCCTGTAACTTAACCCTGACAAATAAAATATTGGTTAGAAAAATATATATATTTTGGAAATGGAATTGACTGATTGAATTAATTAAAAATATATATTTAAATGTTTTTGTGTGTGTGTGTGTGTGTGCGCGTGCGTGCGTGCGTGCGTGCGTGCGTGCGTGTGTGTGTGTGTGTGTGTCAAATATCACATTTCATACATCAGGGTTTTATGGCTCATATAGTATGCTATAGTTAAAATATGGGGCTCAAGGAGGGGAAAAAACTCAGTTTTCCTCAGAGGCCCAATTATATATTTTTTACTATTAGGCCATTTACTTGCTCAAAAAAAAAAAAAGCTGTCAATCAGACGACAGAAGGCATGTAATAGATTGTGTAAAACAGGTTTTTCAATGATTTGATGGCTGATCATTTTAGAAATTAGACATTACTAAAAAAAAACACATTTGATTATCATATACGATGCAGTCCATTTTATGAATATGGTTAATAGTTTAATAGTAAATAGTTAATAGTTTTTTTCTCTCTGTCAATTGCCATTTGTTTCGCTTCTTCCACCATCTGGGATGGATTTTTTTTCAGACAGAGCCATTCAAAATCCATTCAAATCAATTTTGAACAGCATGCAAGAGTCCAGTGACGTTGTCTCCAGATGCATGATTGCATGATGACGATAAAGAGGTTGTAAAGTAACGTCAGTGTTTAATAAGAGCCGGCAGCAGTCTGACTGGTGAGGCACAGCAAGATCATGGATCAGCATGCAGGAGATTTGGAGGCGTGTGACCTGATGTATCAGCTGCAGACCTTTAGGTGACTCACAATGATAGACTGCTTTAAATCTGTGAGTCACATGTTTGTGGGAGCAGTAGCGTATGCTTCTGTCAAGCTGTTATACATGATCATATTACAGTCGTATTCCTCAGGCTCTTGTATATTTATGTTTTCTGTAGGATGCTTTGATTTGACCTAAACCTGTTTTAGCACAGTCCTCTCTCTTTGCTTTTGATAGATACCCACATGTGGTACAGAAATGGAATTTTAGATGTAGCTATTATAATATAGTGTCTATTAAATATGTGTATCACAGTGTTTATTCAATTTAAGAGTAGTGTATATTTCACATTTGTGAAATTTTATTACATTATTACTATTATTTATTTCAAAAACTTTTTTTGTAGACAACCATTAAAGGTGTCATGAACTGGCTTTTTTAAAATTATTTTATACTGTTGTCTGAGGTCAACTTATTACCTTTGCGTGGTTATTACATAAAAAAAATCCATCATAATGAATAAGTAATAGGCTTTTTTCTACCCTGGTTTTGAGCCTCTTTCCTGAACACTAGGTTCTTATGGGTGTACTGAAGACTTGGAAGTAAACACCCACTGCTATGGTTGGATAAAAGTTTTGCATATTATAGTGGGGAATTGTTTTGAAAGCGTCCAATGTGGAAAAATGGCAACTGAAATGATTCGCCCATACATGTTCGACCCAGAGTCTGATCCTGAATCGCAGGACAATGAACCAAGAACAAATCAAAGCAGAAAGGATATTACAACCTGTGACGGTTTGGTAAGTTATCCTTAAATAGATATTTTTCTAATGTATCTGTTTGTTTGTTTTTCTAATTTTACATTCTAGTGTAACCGAAAACTATCTGTAACAATGCAATACTATAACATATAAAAAACTTGATTTACTCACGTAAGTGTGTTGCACCATTTCTGTGGGTTCCAATATAGAAGGAACAGCATTGTGCTTTAATCTCAATATGCTTGCAGATCCATTCTCCACATGAGTCTTGTTTACAAACCATTCTGCACAGATGTTCATCTTCAACTTAATCAAAAATAAAGTTTGACCACTCATTCGTAATATTAGAATCTGAAGGAAACTTATGCAGGGACTGTGTTCTTCCACAACCAGGCACAGCGCAATATCTTACTCTCTTCGGCCTGTTTATTGCTTGAGCATACGATGACGTCAAGGGTCGACATATTCTGAGATCGAGCATTTTCTGGGTCTGGTGTCAAACAAGGATGTTTTCAGCTCCCAATCAAAATATTTCTTATATCACAATTAACTTTTATATATAAAAGGCTAAAGTTGATCATCACTCTTATTAGGGATAGTTCTAAAATAGTCCATGTGAAGCTATGAGAATATTTTCTTCAACAATTCTATCTAGCCTGTGTCAGTCTCCTACACAGTTTCTTTTGTAAATACAGAACACGCATGCGTTGTGGTGCTCACATGGACAGCATTGACCGCCGTAACTCAAAAGCGCTGCATGGAAAATGAAAAGGGGACTGACACAGGCTATTACTACCTTTCTAGGCCTTAAAAGTGGTAATTCAATTGCTGTCTGAGGAACAGAGAGCTCTCGAATTTCATCAAAAATATCTTCATTTGGGTTCTGAAGATGAACGGAGGTCTTATGAATTTGAAGCGACATGAGTAATTAATGACAGAATTTTCATTTGTGGGGGAACTATCCATTTAAGGTACCTATGTACAAAACACAGAAGCCCTCTGAGAAATATCCGCTTGCATGAATTCATTCCCCACCATTGACAAGTTTTTTCAGCTATGTTTTCGCTGTTTGCGGTCGCGCAAAAATGATTACTGTCCGTCACTGACTTGGAGGAGCAGTCGCGCGCAGTCCTACATCACCGGACTAATTTGCCTAATCTTAACGGAACTTTAGATCGCGGTGAAAACGCAGACAGCTGCAGGTCTGGGGGGGAGAAAAGTTCCTGTAAAAAAGTTCCTGGTTCAAATTGTTCCGGGTAATTTTGGCGGAAACGGGGCTTATGATGTTTCCTCAAAAGACGACCAAAACAGATGCTGGTGAATGATGGCAGACACACTTCTGCAACCCGGTAAGTACTGTAATTAGCATTAAGCTAAAGTATCACTTTGGTAGCCTGTTGGTTTATGCTCTTGTTTCCAGAAGTCAGTCTCTAACTCCACCTTCTCTATGACATTGGACATAACATTGTTACAGACTGCAAGCAACGATTGGATAGGAAGCATCATGTTTCTTGTCAATGTCATGAGAAGAATGTAAAAATCAAAATTGCATGATCTAAAACAGTGACTGTGGTAAGCAGGGCAGTGCTGAGAGCCATGGGAACGAAGCAAGACCAGTGGCGCAAATGCTAATGAGCGGCCTCAAGTCTCACGGAAGGAGATCACAGGATGAGCGACGGTGCAAGACGAAAGAGGACCAGGTCTGGACTGTTTATGTTGGTGTCTTATATTTATGTGGCAGTAGTCTGTGAGGAGCTGTGTCCTTACACCCAGGTGCCGCAGGCAAGCGCTTCTGCTGTTTCCACTCATGCATATGTGGGGGTAACGCAGTGCTGTTTTATCATATTAGATACTTTCGAGTGTGTAGGGCAGTGCGATATTGAAAAAAAAAATGCTATATGCAATATCTTGTTAAATAATGCGATATTCGATATGCGATACGATATTGCTATCAGTGTGTAAAATCTATTTCAATTATATTAACCAAATTATTTAAAAACTGAGAATGATACCATTCATGTGTTTCATATTCTTTCTGGGAAAAGAAAGCATCACTACAACTTCTGAAAGTGACCAGAAGTCTTTTAGTAAAAATTGATGTCATGAATCTGACAATATAATTTTAACATCAATGTAAACAAACAAAAAATGTAATGCCAATATTTAAATACCAAAAACTCTTTGCTTGACTTGATAATATATAGTTATATAAACATAAAACTGAACATCAATACATCCAGATAAACAAAGATTCCTGATCTCGGGGTGGAAAATTCATTTTTCTTTATCATTGTTATTAAAAATAAGAACTAAAAACAATATTCACATGAATTAAATATACACTTAATAAAGCCACAAAGGTTATTCAGCCAAGAGCATGGAGGGATTTTCTCTTGTTCTTTTGTTGTTTGACAGAGTTTTGGCTTCTGTGACACTTCTGTCAATAAACTGAGTTACTTGCAATTGAATCCTGCCTCTGTGAATCCGTTACAGAACGCTCTGACCAACCATGGATTCAGCGAGTATCAACGCCCTACTGACCAGCAGCAACGAGAGACTGGACCAGCAGGAGGCGAACTTAACTGCCACAGGACAGGCAGTACACACCTTGGTGGCACGGGTGGCCGAGCTGACCCAACAGATGCAACAACTCGTCGGTCCCACTGTGCCCGACCCACCGCCGATTCCCCACACACCATCTGCATCGTGGCAACCGGAACCACGTCTGCCTACCCCCGAGAATTATGCCGGTGAGAGCAATTATTGCAGAGCCTTCCTTACCAAGTGTTCCTTGTTTTTCGCTCTTCAACCGCAGACTTTCAACACAGAGAGATCCAAGGTGGCATTCGTCCTCACCCTGCTCTCCGGACGAGCCGCACTTTGGGGAACGGCGGTGTGGGAGAACCAACATCCTTGCTGCTCCTCGTTCCAGACACTGGCGGCAGAGATGAGAAGGGTGTTTGACCGAGCGGTGACCGGAAGAGAAGCGGCACGTCAACTCGCAGAGCTCCGCCAAGGTAACCGCTCGGTCTCGGATTATTCCATCGAGTTCCGCACCCTGGCCGCCGAGTGCAAGTGGAACGAGGAGGCACAGTGGGACATGTTCCTGCATGGGCTGGCTGACCGCATCCAGAAGGAGATATTCGCCATCGACCTTCCGGAGAAGATTGACGGTCTCATTGATCTTGCTTTGAGGGTGGACGCTCGTCTGAGTCGGCTGAGGTCCAGGATGGAGCCTCAGCATGGGAGTGTCGAATGCCCTCAGGCCAGCGCTACGGATGCGGTCAGCTACACCTTCGACCCGGAGCCCATGCAGGTGGGTCGAGCTCGGCTCTCCCGGGAGGAGAAGGCGAGACGGAGATCCCGTGGTCTTTGCCTGTACTGCGGCGGGAACGGACACCTGCTAGACTCCTGCCCGGTAAAAGACCACGCCCGGCGGTAAAAGGAAGGCTACTGTCGGGCGGGATCTCCGTGGAAAAGACCTCATCCTCCACTCTCCTCCCGGTGAGATTGCGGTGGGCAGCTCAGGATTATTCCAGCCTCGCCCTCCTCGACTCGGGAGCGGAAGGTAACTTCATTGACTCTGCCCTTGCTCACAAACTTAACATACCCACCATTGCACTCAAGAACACCATCTCTGTCAACGCACTCAATGGACAAGTTCTCCCTGACATTTCATTCACCACTGAACCACTTACACTGATCACTTCCGGCAACCACACCGAACGCATTTCATTTCTCATCCTGGACTCCCCTTTGGCTCCCGTTGTCCTCGGTCACCCTTGGCTGGAGTTACACAATCCAAGGGTTGACTGGGGACAAAACTCTGTGTCTGCGTGGAGTGATAAATGTTATGAGTCTTGTTTGGTGTCTGCTTGTTCGTCTGTTTCTCGTTCTGTTTTTCAGAGTGAGACGGTGAATCTGTCTGATGTGCCTCCGGAGTACCTCGACCTGAAGGAAGTGTTCAGTAAGTCCCGAGCTGCTTCTCTCCCTCCGCATCGTCCCTATGACTGTGCTATAGATTTACTCCCAGGTAAGTCTCCGCCTAAGGGCAAACTATACTCTCTTTCTATTCCAGAGAGGGAGGCCATGGAGAAATATATTTCTGATTCTCTAGCCTCCAAATTCATCCGCCCTTCCTCTTCTCCAGCGGGGGCGGGGTTCTTCTTCGTGGGGAAGAAGGATGGTTCTCTGCGACCTTGCATTGATTACCGAGGGCTGAATAACATCACGGTAAAGAATACCTATCCTTTGCCGTTGATGTCTTCAGCTTTCGAGAGGTTACAGGGAGCATCCGTCTTCACGAAGTTGGACTTACGTAACGCTTATCATTTGGTTCGCATCAGGGAGGGGGATGAATGGAAAACCGCATTTAACACCCCCAGGGGGCATTTTGAATACTTGGTCATGCCTTTCGGCCTTTCCAACTCCCCAGCGGTTTTCCAGGCACTCGTCAATGATGTGTTGAGAGACATGGTCGACCAATTCATATATGTCTACCTGGATGACATTTTGATTTTTTCTTCGTCTCTCCAGGAACATGTTCGACACGTCAGACGAGTGCTTCAGAGGTTGCTAGAGAATGGGCTTTTTGTCAAGGCGGAGAAATGCGCTTTTCATGCACAGTCTGTTCCTTTTTTAGGGTACATCGTGTCATCGGAGGGAATGCGCATGGATCCCGACAAGGTTAAGGCTGTGATGGATTGGCCAAGTCCAGATTCCCGTAAGGCCCTACAGAGGTTTCTGGGGTTCGCCAATTTCTATCGGCGTTTTATTCGCAATTTCAGCCAACTAGCCACACCATCTGACTGCCTTGACCTCTCCCCGAATGACGTTCAGGTGGTCCGATACAGCCGAGGCTGTATTCGCCAAACTGAAAAGCCGCTTTGTTTCGGCTCCCATCTTAGTCGCCCCTGATCCCACACGTCAGTTCGTGGTAGAGGTCGACGCGTCAGAGGTGGGGGTAGGAGCGGTTCTTTCACAGCGCTCTCCCTCAGATGACAAGATGCACCCGTGCGCGTTTTTCTCCCATCGTCTTTCTCCTGCCGAACGCAATTATGACATTGGTAACAGAGAGTTGTTGGCCGTCAAGTTAGCGTTGGAGGAGTGGCGTCATTGGCTGGAAGGGTCGGGGGTACCTTTTATTGTATGGACGGATCATAAGAACCTTGAATATATTAGATCTGCTAAAAGACTCAACTCCAGGCAGGCTCGGTGGGCACTTTTTTTCGGACGTTTTGACTTTGTTCTCTCGTACCGCCCCGGGTCTAAAAACATCAAACCCGACTCTTTATCTCGTATTTTTGATGCTTCCGAACGCCCGGTTACTCCCGAGTGTATTTTGCCAGAGAAGATAGTTATCTCTACACTCACATGGGAGATCGAATCGAAGGTCAAAGTGGCCTTAGAAGGGGTAACGCCCCCGCCCGGCGGCCCACCGAGTTGTTTATTCGTTCCGGAGGGGTTAAGATCCGAGGTCCTCAAATGGGGTCACTGCTCCAACATTGCCTGTCATCCAGGGGTAAACCGCACTTGCAGTTTAATAAAGCAACGATTTTGGTGGCCACTTATGGCTCGCGACATTCGCAGTTTCGTTTTGGCTTGCTCGGTCTGTGCGGTTGGTAAGACATCTAACCAACCTCCCCAGGGGTTACTTCAGCCGCTGTCTGTTCCTTCGAGACCCTGGTCCCACATCGCTCTAGATTTTGTTACCGCCCTCCCGCCCTCCCAGGGCAAGACGGTCGTTTTGACCGTCGTGGACCGATTCTCGAAGGCAGCACATTTCATTCCCTTGCCCAAATTACCCTCAGCCAAGGAGACAGCGGTATCTGTAGTAGATCACGTCTTTCGGTTACATGGCCTCCCGATGGACGTGGTCTCCGACAGAGGTTCCCAATTTGTGTCCAAATTTTGGCAGGAGTTTTGTAAATTACTAGGAGCCACGGTTAGTCTGTCTTCGGGTTATCACCCCCAAAGCAACGGTCAGACCGAGAGAGCCAATCAGGATCTGGAGAGAGTGTTGCGATGTTTGGTATCCAAGAATCCTTCATCCTGGAGCCAGCAACTCTCTATGGTTGAGTACGCTCATAACTCGTTACCAGTGTCATCTACGGGCCTTTCGCCATTTGAGTGTAGTGTAGGTTACCAGCCACCTATTTTTCCTAGTCTGGATTCCGAGGTCGCGGTCCCCTCTGTTCACGCCTTTATCCAGAGGTGTCATCGCACATGGACCAGAGCCCGTGAGACTCTGCTCCAGGTGGGAGCGCGCACCAAGGCTAAAGCCGATCGCCACCGGTCTAAGCCTCCCGTTTACGTAGTCGGTCAAAAAGTGTGGCTTTCTACCAAGAACATTCCTCTCCGCTCCGTATCTAATAAACTTGCTCCCAAATTTATCGGCCCGTTCACTGTCACCAAGATCATTAGTCCGGTGACAGTCCGCCTCAAACTCCCTCCGGCGTACAGGAGGATTCATCCCGCCTTCCATGTATCCAAAATCAAACCTGTTTTTCACTCCCACCTTAATCCGCCAGTCCCGGTTCCCCCACCGCCGCGACTCGTAGATGGGGAACCAACTTATTCGGTTAATCGCATTCTGGATTCTAGACGGAGGGGACGCGGTTTCCAGTACTTGGTGGACTGGGAAGGTTACGGTCCGGAGGAGAGAAGTTGGGTTCCTGCTAGGGACATTCTGGATCACTCCCTTATTGATGATTACAATCAACAGGTAAGGTCGGCTGGGAGCGTCAGGGGACGCTCCTAGGGGGAGGGGTACTGTCACGGTTCATGGATTCCCTGTCTCACTCTTGGGTGCGTGTTGAATGTAGGTGAGGGCGGAGCCTGGGATTGGCTCATCACGCACCTGTGGCTGATCACCTGCACCAGCTGCAACTCATCACCTTCACCCTATTTAGTCTCTCTGTTTCTCTCTTGTCTTTGTCAGAGCGTTGTTGGATGTTCCCCTTGTGTCTCCGTGTTGGTTGTCGTTTCCCCCTTCTGTGAAACGCTGGATCCCTTCCCGGATTACCTCAACCGCGCTCCCGAGTCACTGCTGCTCACAGTCTGCCCGTGTCGCCAACAGAGTCTCTCTCACTGCTCCGTCTTATCCGGACTTCTTCTGTGTTCTGAGTTTTGGCTTCTGTGACACTTCTGTCAATAAACTGAGTTACTTGCAATTGAATCCTGCCTCTGTGAATCCGTTACTTTAATGCACGGACCCTATTGACACACATTCGGTTTCTTTCCTCAACTAATATAATTCACTTAAACCATACCCGACTAAATTTACATGAATACTCATCAAGACAGCCCTTTTGACATAACTGTGTATATTCACAATGTTGAAGTAGCCTATTTAAATCTTTCAGATATTGCATGCCGTTGCGATATGCATATTGCGATATTTCGATAATTTCGATATATTGCACAGCCCTAGTTGAAAGTATGATGGCCCTTATAGGCTACGCATGGACACGGTCCCTGTCCTGGTTTAAATTGCTTATTTCTCTGGATTTAAACATTCTTGGAAATATTTGCATAATGTAAGTACACAAGTCAACTAAATATATAACATTGCTCTATAGTGGTTTTGGGATATTTTAATCCAAAAATCGTACATATTGTGCCTTTACAGTATGTTGAACGTTCACCTGTTTCTACCTCCTTCTTTCCTGAGCTTTAACTTTGTTACAGTGACTATCGGATCAGACAACAAGATTACGTAGTCTGAACCCTGCATAAACTTGAAAGAGTGGATAGAATTTGCTTACTCACAAGTAAGCAAACATGATCATCAAACATTCAACAGTATATAAACAGCATATAATCTGCCAATAATATTACCTAAAATGTAACAGAATAGAATGTTAAATCCTGAAAGAGACTGTGCAAGCTTTGGGGATGTTGATGGACTCTATCTATGTTGATTATAATTCTTATCCAACTCGAACATAAATGTGATTTGGTTTTTGTACGGAGCCCTGCACATGACATGCAGTAAAATACTAAACCGTGCGCACGATTTACTATTTTGTTCCCTCGATTTAGAAATAGTGCGCACTATTATATATATATATACTAAAAATGTGTTCCCTCAATTTGCTAAATCGTGCGCACATTTAACTAATTTGTTCCTTCGATTTGCTAAACCATGCGCATGATTTATAATTTGAGAGAAGGTATTAGTAAAACGTGCCCACTATTTATAAATTGAGGGAACAAAATAGTAAATTGTGCGCACTATGTACCTTTTTGTTTTTTCTTGCATGTCATGTGCGGGGCTCTGTATATTTGTTTGAGATTTTGTGTATATAAAAATAGAATGAATGAAGCTAGACTCAAGTTTTTGTTTCTTTG
The DNA here is from genome assembly GCF_024679245.1 of Pseudorasbora parva. Lineage (NCBI taxonomy): Eukaryota > Metazoa > Chordata > Actinopteri > Cypriniformes > Gobionidae > Pseudorasbora > Pseudorasbora parva. The sequence goes on from NC_090173.1 coordinate 16,890,684, forward strand.
TTTGTTTAAAAGCAGAGACTCTTGTTTTGTTTTCTTTTGATATACTGACTGTTTACATATTTGTACAGCAAAATATTCTGGGGGGCCATGAAAGTTTTGTGAATATGATCAAAAGTTCTGGCGCTGGTTGGCAACTTTTTTAGTAAGCACTGGCGGGGGAAAGAGCTAAAAAAAATAAGTGATTTTTTTTTTTTTCAGTGCTCTCGTTCAGATACACTAGAATTTGAAGTAGTGCCATATATCATCGCAAATATCACACTGAATTGCTCTCTGGAGTCTCTGGAAGTTATGATGAAACTAAAGGAGAGGACCAGTGACAGGGCATCAAAAACATCTCTATATGTATAGAAGTAAGGCCCAGTGTGTGCTGCAGGGAATGATGGGATTGGGATTAACCTGCTTTCAGTCTGGTGTTCATCTTCATTCAGAGAGCAGCTTTAATCCAAATCTCGCCCCTGTCCACCATCTGTCATGTAATCCCGCCGCCCTCCAGGGCCAATGTGACGTTGGTCGAGCGGTGTGAGTGTCTACGTGATTTTCATTCACCTTCTTGTCTGTCCTCATTCTCATGTCATCATCATCATTCGATCTCTTTTCCAGCAAGAGCGGCGGCCTGCCGACAGTAAACGACATCAGCACTTTACACAAACTGCAGCCCTTCAGGACTGAATAATGCTGAAAGTTTCATGAGCTCTCGACTTCTGCTGTAGTGCAAAAACAAAATTAATTTCAAAGCATTACAGCCATTCTGCTACATTACAGCATTATTGCAGTGTGTGACAGCGCCAATACATTTATTACTGCGGGATCTATACTTATTTTGGCTGAGCAGAGAAGTTGAGTGCTGACAACACTTTATTCGGAAGATGTTTTTACTCAAGGTTTTGAGTATTTTGTATGACAATTACTTCAGTTATATCTGCTTGTACTGCATATATACACCGATCAGGCATAACATCTTGTGTTGGTCCCCCTTTTGCTGCTAAAACAGCCCTGCCCATCGAGGCATGGACTCCACTAGACCCCTGAAGGTGTGCTGTGGTATCTGGCACCAAGATGTTAGCAGCAGATCCTTTGAATTCTGTAAGTTGCGAGGTGGCGCCACCTTCTTCCATTGCTCTGTGGTCCAGTTCTAATACTCACATGTCCACTGTTGTCGCTTTCGGCGATGGACAGGGGGTCTGTTTGATCGGACCACACAGACCAGCCTTTGGTCCCCACGTGCTTCATGTCGTCCCCTGTATCCGGTTCACCACTGTTCTTTCCTTGGAGCACTTTTTTTATAGATACTGACCACTGCAGACCGGGAACACCCCACAAGAGCTGCAGTTTTTGAGAAGCTCTGACCCAGTCATCTAGCCAACACAATTTGGCCCTTGTCAAATTTGCTCAAATCCTTACACTTGCCCTTTTTTCTGCTTCTAACACATTAACTTTGAGGAAAAAAAATTGTCCTTGCTGACTAATATATCCCGCCCACTAACAGGTGCCGTGATGAAGAGATAATCAGTTATTCACTTCACCTGTCAGCAGTCATAATGCTATGCCTGTTCGGTGTACATCCATGCTATGTGAGATGTTTGATTCAATAAAAAATGTTAAACATTTACTTCTGTTTACCTGTATTAGCTATGATTGTGAAGGATGAATGTGACTGGTATTGTAAAATATATTATAAACATACACTCACCAAACGGATCATTAGGAACATCTGTTTAATTTCCATTAAGGCAATTATCTAATCAACCAATCACATAGCAGTTGCTTCAATGCATTTAGGGGTGTGGTCCTGGTCAAGACAATCTCCTGAACTCTAAACTGAATGTCAGAATGGGAAAGAAGGGTCATTTTAGCAATTTTAAGCATGGTATGATTGTTGGTGCCAGACAAGCCGGTCTGAGTATTTCACAATCTGCTCAGCTACTGGGTTTTTCACACACAACCATTTCTAGGGCTTACAAAGAATGGTGTGAAAAGGGAAAAACATCCAGTATGCGGCAGTCCTGTGAGCGAAAATGCCTTGTTGATGCTAGACGTCAGAGGAGAATGGGCTGACTGATTCAAGCTGATAGAAGAGCAACTTTGACTGAAATAACCACTCGTTACAACCAAGGTATGCAGCAAAGCATTTGTGAACCCATAACACACACAACCTTGAGGCAGATGGGCTACAACAGCAGAAGACCCCACTGGGTACCACTCATCTCCACTACAAATAGGAAAAAGAGGCGGCAATTTGCACAAGCTCGCCAAAATTGGACAGTTGAAGACTGGAAAAATGTTGCCTGGTCTGATGAGTCTCGATTTCGGTTGCGTCATTCAGATGGTTGAGTCAGAATTTGGTGTAAACAGAATGATAACATGGATCCATCATGCCTTGTTACCACTGTGCAGACTGGTGGTGGTGGTGTAATGGTGTGGGGGATGTTTTTTTGGCACACTTTAGGCCCCTTAGTGCCAATTGTGAATCGTTTAAATGCCACAGCCTACCTGAGCATTGTTTCTGACCATGTCCATCCCTTTATGACCACCATGTACCAATCCTCTGATGGCTACTTCCAGCAGGATAATGCACCATGTCACAAACTTGAATCTTTTCAAATTGGCTTCTTGAACATAACAAAGAGTTCACTGTACTAAAATGGCCCCCACAGTCACCAGATCACAACCCAATAGAGCATCTTTGGGATGTGGTGGAACGGGAGCTTCGTGCCCTGGATGTGCAGCCCAACAAATCTCCATCAACTGCAAGTTGCTATTCTATCAGTATTGGCCAACATTTCTAAAGAATGCTTTCAGCACCTTGTTGAATCAATGCCACGTAGAATTTACATTTACATTTATGCATTTGGCAGACGCTTTTAATCCAAAGTGACTTACATTGCATTCAAGGTACACATTTTAAATTCTGTCAATACTGACAGAATTTAAAATGTGTACCTTGCATTCCTCAGAATTATGGCAGTTCTGAAGGCGAAAGGGGGTCAAACACAATATTAGTATGGTGTTCCTAATAATCCTTTAAGTGAGTGTGTATATATTTAGTAGAGATGGTGTGCATACAGTATTTACACTCACCGGCCACTTTATTAGGTACACCATGCTAGCTCAGGTTCAAACCCCTTTTTGCCTTAATTCTTTGTGGAACACTCTCATCAAGGTGCTGGAAACATTCCTCAGAGATTTTGGTTCATATTAACATGAAAGCATCAAAGAGTTATGCATGATTATGCATTGTGCACATCCATGATGCGACTCTTCCATTCCAGCACATCCCAAAGCTGCTCTATTGGCTTGAGATCTGTTTACATCAGAAGATGGTTTGCTGTGGTCATAAATGGAAGGACATGGTCAGCAACAATACTCGGGTAGGCTGTGATGTTTAAATGATTCTCATTTGGTACTAAGAGGCCCAAAGTGTGCCAAGAAATATCCCTCACACCATTACATTACCAGCAGCCTGAACTGCTGATACAAGGCAGGATGGATCCATCCTTTCATGCCAAATTCTGACCCTACCTGTGTGTTGCAACAGAAATCGAGACTCATCAGACTAGGCGATGTTTTTCAATCTTCTATTCAGAGTTTATCCTCCCTATACGCAAACTACACAAAATGGGCCTGTGGAAATAATTTTAATAATGATTTATATTTATTCAATAACTGTTTCGGACTCAGACATCATGCAGTGCAGCAGATAATAGCATGCGTCTTGAAATAGCAATAGCTCCTAATGAAACTGCTAGGAAAAAAAGTGCCATGTGAATGAAAAGAGTGTGTATTTTGTAACATTTTAGTTTCTTATTTAGTCTTAACAAAACAATAAATTCATAAGCAAGTCATAAATAAGTCAGAATGTATGAAATAGCATTAGACTCAAGCACCCCCCCCCCCCCCAAATATGAGGCGTATATGGTAGCATTTATCCTTGATATAATGTTTTACGTATATTTTCAGCAAATTGAAAATTCATAAATTATTTAGAATATGTTTAAGAATTAGTTTCTTACCCCATTGGCAGAGTTCCTTAAGCATGCTTAAAACAAGCATAAACACACACAAACACACTCACAAACACACATACGCACACAAATCAAATAGACTGTGAAAAACAAACCTAATCTTAAGAGAAGAGCATTTCTTCTATCCGTTGGCTTTCTAGGAGAAACAGTTGAGATCTCATTTGTGGTTTTTCTTTCCTTTGGGGATAAATCATTTTTTGTCATGTCTATAATAAAAATGCCCAAAAGCCCGAAGATTAACATTTAAAAATAAGAATAATAGTTTTTTTTGCTGACCTTAAGTTATTACTTCAGCAAACTCTTTGTGATTGTGGCACCATAGACAACCAGCAGTAAGACAGACAGTGTGAAGCTGTGTCGCCTTGTTGAGGTGAAGCCCGAAATCCAAGGACAGGGACCAGGGGAAAATGTCACAGCCTTAATTTGGAAGCACCGAGGCTGCACCCAAGCGGCTCTCGACCGAGCAGTGGGAGCTGATTAAAAAGGGTGAGAATTGCTTCCAGAAGAGCTGTTGAGTGTAGTAGGGTTGAGAGCTCTTGTTTCAGGGGTCATGGTAACCTGGCGCTCTTCTCTCTGCTTCCCACTGTGCATTGAGAAGCCAGAGCCTCCAGGGTAGTTAATGACCACTTCAGTGTAGAAACCTCTCGCCCAATGGACTGGATCCATTATGTGAGTCAAATGCTTGAGTTTGCCCTACCTTATTTTGCCTCATCGGAAAATTGTGAAGGTTGCCAATGACGTAACTAAAGCGAACAGAATTCAAAACAGCTAAAGCTAAAGTGTCTACGGTGTGATCAAACGGAATTGCAAAAATCATGATGTTGAAACAAACAGTGGAATGTTTTGATCGCATCACTGTTCTGAAACTTATTGTGAAGCCTTGCTGTCTGCTTACTAAATAAACAGCATGCTAATATTTGAGAGATTTAGAAAGTCCTACATAGGCGACAGCACTATTCTTGTGATATATATATAGTTACAATGTGGTGGGATTTATTTATTGACGTTCAAGCAATACTGTGCTACTAGCAGTTATAGCTCCACTGCTAAAGATGCTGACTAAACAAAACGGCAGCGACAAACTTCATCTAGGTGAATTTTAAAAATATCGTATTTGCAAAGTTCACTTTTTTTTAACAAACTTGGAAATAGTAATTTAAAAAAGTTTCAGTGTGTGCATTTCTTCCCTTCCTAGATAGTTTGATTAACACCACTCTGCTTTTTATTCAATAATAAAACTCTTACTAGGAAACGGATATTTTCTGTCCTGGCCTCTGATTGGTCAATACAGTTTTCTAGCTCTTGTAAAATCATGATTAAAAAAACAGCTATCAGTCAGGGGATTGCAGGGACATTTCTGCATCACCCTTTAGCACCTCTTCTAGGTGTTCTTCTTTCAGATGAGTACAATCGGAGTCAATTGTTGGGTTGGTGCATTTTCAACCCAACTTGGGTTGTTTTTAACCCGGCATTTTTTAGAGTGTATTATATATATTATTATATATATATAATATACACTCTTTAATTCTGACTGATCTAAGCTTTATAATGGCTGGTTTCTCTTTTGAAGTCCATACATCTGCATGCATCTATCCATCATATAACTGCTCCACACGACTCTGGGGGGTTGATAAAGGCCTTCAGAAGCGAAGCGTATGTGTAGGAAAAACATCCATATTTAAAATCTCTTTTAAACTCTCACTTCCGCTAACTGTTGTACGCACATTCACGAGAGACAGGTTCCATTAAAATATCTTTATTTGTGTTTGGTCCATGATGGTGAGTATGAGATGACCGAATTTTCATTTTAGGCCAAGCCAGACTTTCAACGGTTGTAGAGAAAAGATGGGTGGAAATTCTTCCTACATTCTCCACTGACGAGAACAGGTTTAAAATAACCTGACGGTGAGAAAACAATGACAGTTTGTATTTGGCTCTTCTGAAAATAGAAGGGAGTGTTGCTGTGCGGCTCGACCGCAGGGGTGCTCCCTGAAAGCGCAAGCCCTGCTGCAGCCTCGTGGCTGACTTTGAGCTTCTGTAGGGTGTTGTGTTGGGGCTCTTAAGACTTTGAAGCAGGCCTCGCTGCGACGCTGCCACCCTCACACTCTGCCGACACGTGGCTAGGTGGATCCCTCCGCTGTGAATTCATGAATAAATAACACCGCTGGAGGCTTTGACAAATGAGAGCTGATCAGACAAGAGCCTTGTCAGCTCAGCAATAGGGCGACTGGGAGGAGAGAGTTTGAGAAAGAAAGACAGAGAAACATGGGAAGACCAGAGAACCATCAAACAAGACGAGTTTGAATAGGACAGTGTGTGAAGGAATCCTGCCGTTTCCACAATTTTTTTGACCGTGTGTGGTCAGACTCTCAAGGGTGGCGTGAATCAGACCTGCCAATGACAGGAGAATTGAATAAATAAATATTAAGTTGCACTCGACAATCAGATTTCATTTGTTAACTACATTAGTTAACATTAACTAACATTGGTAAGCAATAACTATAGCATGTATTGATCTCGGATAATGTAAATGTCAACATTTATAAAAACAACATTGTATTGTTAAGTAGGGGATAATGTACACCCAAGCTGGTTGTTATGGCAGAATAAACCCTGAGCAGGACCCTGACACGAAGCAGAAGCCTTTATCTGTTGCTGAAAAGAATCGTTTTTTACCATATGTTGAAATTAATGCCTAAAGAAAAGAAAATTCCAAAATTCCCTCAAGTCTTCACAGGTGTGTATGACACTCTTCTTTCAGACAAATAAAATCAGAGTTATATTTTAAAAGTCCTGGCTAATCCAAGCATTATAATTGCAGTAGCTTGTGTTTAAAGTCCATAAAAAAAATTCAACTGTCCGTCAAATAACGTGCTCAACACGGCTCCGGGGTCTTCTGAAGTGATTCGATGCGTTTTTGTGAGAAAATTATCCATATTTACAACTTTATAAAGTTCCAGCCGATCCATGTTTTTCAACAAAAAGTGTTGAAAGAGCTTTTTTCGTAATTTAAGATGCTTATGCTATGTCAGACAACTGTAACTGACACCGCAAGCCTTTTGAACTGTAGACGCACTTTCAACACTTTTCCCATAGATTGAATACGGAAGGCGATTGACCTAACTTTACTTTATAAAGTTTTAAATATGGATAGTTTTCTTACACAAACTCTTCGATTCACATCAAAAGGTCTTTTTTTAACCCCCCAGAGCTGTGTGGAGCACGTTATTTGTCGGACAGCTCTTATATATATATAATAAAATAATAAATGCTATCATTTTTTGGTGAGATAATTTTTTGACCTTGAAGTCAAAGCGCCAGACAGTCAACGACAGCGGAGTGACACGTTAAGCATATAAGTTGTACCGGTCATGATAACTCATAGTACCTGGATGAGCGGTGTGTTATTCACTTTTGCGGTTGTTCTCTGGGAATAACATACCGCTGGAATGTGCAATTGACCAATCAGAAGTATTCCACAGAGCCATCTAATATCATTAGTTAATGCACTGTGAACTAACATGAACAAACAATAAATTGGTTCTGCATTTTGGCTGTTCATTTACACAACAACAGCATTTTGGGGGCCTGAAAAACATACAATTTTGAAAAACGGGTTTCAAAGCGCAAGTTTTTGAAAGCTATACCGTTATCGCCTCTGTGTAAACTACAAAAACGTGAACTTGTGAACACGGTGACGTCATGCGCATGCATATTATGTGTTTAGGCATATGGTGTTTCTTTACAAAGTGACATCGCCATCTACTGGCCTTAATTTTTTGTTGTTTTCACAGATCCCGAATGGAGATCTTTTGGTCAATGTTGTCATCTGTACACGAAAATGTTCCATTTTTAGTACATCGTTGTCATGTAAGCACCCTAAACCCAACCCTAATCCTAACCCTATAGTAAGTGCATGTTGTTAATGAATATTACACTGCATTATTACACTATAATTACACTATAACAACATCCTTAAATGTGTGAACCAGGTTTTATTTAATTTCTACATGCAACACAAGATAACAGAACAGAATAAAAACAGATTGCACATGAGAAACATTTGACATAAATAATGACAGTCACCGAAATTGTCACATTTGCTTTTTGAATTGCTGAATTACAAATTCAGCAGTTAAACATTAAACAATCGAAATGGCACACCAGATGGCATACATCTGTGCTTTTTAATTGTTCTGTGTCTATCTGCGTCAGATCTAAACCTGTCGAAAGCATCATGGGAAATCTGTGAGGCGGTGTGTCTACCATTGGAAGTGGTGAAAATTGTTCTTGTGGTGTTTCACATTATCGCAACATGAATGTTGTTCTCCTCATCATATTTTCATAAGGGAGAGTGGCAATGAGTGAGATCTAATGATCCATTAGCTGTTAGATGTATGAGGCGCTGTAAACATCATCCATCATGACTTCACAGGCTGTCGTGCTAGTCGTGCCCTCATCAATGACCTGTCAGAGAGGGCCAGCGCATGATGGAAATGAGCAAAGGTCATGGGTAACAAGGTGCTACTTCCATCAAGTGCATCATGTACATTTTTTTGTACAAAAGCACATTAAACAGCCAGCTCACAAATTCACTCAAGCAGAAATGCACAGTGGAAAAAAAACACATGTATTTTCTTTGGTTTTGGATTTGCCTTTGGAGTTTTCGTTTTAAATTGACAATACGTGTCAAATAATAATGTTGGCCCTGTTTACACCAGTGGTACGTGTTTTGGTCCATCAGATCACAAGCAAACCACGGGCCTGTTCTGCGTACGTCGCTAACTCAGTTAGCTGGGTTTGACTGTTGACGATTTGGCTTGATCTCAGATTGTTTGGTTCTTCGAAGTTCATCCTGGATTTGCTGTCATAGCAACAGGTCCGTTAGCTTAAACCTGCTCGGGAGCTTATTTCATGTAAACAGGATTAGATTGCATCTTGAGGTGATACTTAAAATCTGTCCCAGCCACTGCTACTTTACTACAAGACTTAATTACTGAACCAGGGGTAAGAATAATTTTAAATAATAATATAATAATTTATTTGAAAATAATATTATAATATTAAAGGTGCATATAATAGCCTAGATTTATTTGTGATGGAATAATTACTTTATAGTTTTGGAGGTTTACAAACGTTGTACAGTTAATGCAGCGCAAGAGATGCAGATAATTTAATCTTGACTGTTAAGAAACTTTAATTAATACTGGCACGTAACAAATCTGCTTCAAATTGAATACAAAATTGTATTACAATGTTGAAATAAAAATTTAAAGGGTGTAAAAATACTATAAAATTAAATAATTGGGAATGATGTTCATCAAAAGATTTAATTTATCTAACTTTTATGTTGGTTTGAACGTTTCCTTATAAAGGTCCAGAAATGCGTGTTTTTGTTGTCAAGTTTTTTGCCAGGTGTCTTTTTTAATTATATGATGTCATCACGTTGTCTTGACGCCAGCCAATCGCTGCATTACTGATCGTGGTTTCGAGTCTCGATGCATCTGCCCTCTTCAGGGAACACAAGCACGAGCAGTGATCTCAGATAACTTAATCCAGATATTTTAATCCAATCTGCAAATTCGTTTGAAGAACCAAATTAGCCAGAGATCAGTTATCAGGATTAAAAGATCTGGGATCTGTCAAATCATCTCGGATGTATTAAGCGAGGTACGAAGAACGGACCCCAGGGAGGAACATTCCCATTTACACCTGGTGTTATAATTTGTCTACTACTCACTTTTGACCATTCCTATGGGTCTATGTGTGGGTAAATCTAGGATCTTTTTCAGATCTTACAATCTGAAATGTACATATGAACTGGAGACCACGCCAAACGTTGTGATGTTCGTTAAACCAACTTTACCAGCATGGGAGGCATATGCGCTAACAAGGACACTAAGGACCGCAGCCTCTAACGTTAGTGCTAGTGCACCTTTTGAGACCATGCGAGTAAGGTTTACCAGCACAGCTCTTACTAGCTGGCCTCCGTTACACTTACCCCCTAAACCTCACTCCCATCCAGGTCATAGTACCAATGTAGCCCCACTCCGAGCGAGATTCAAACTGGCGCTTTCGGCATGGGAGGCGGGTTTTCTAAAAAGGACGCAAAAAACCGCAGCCTCCAGTCTAGTCAAGTCAAGTCAACTTTATTTATGTAGCACTTTTACAATGACGATTGTTTTAAAGCAGCTTCACAGTGTTAAACAGGAAAATATTGCAACAAAATTTGATTCGACTATACAGTCGTTCTGGAGAAAACGGTGATGTTATCAGCTCATTTCAATATATCATATAGTGACAATGTGGGCAGATCAGTAATATAGTTGATACAGTTAATTTAGTAATTAATTTTATTTGTATATTTAGTTGAAAACTTAGATTGAAATTTTTGTGTCCCCACTAGTGTTAGCCGCTATATATTGCGCCTTTCGAAAGCAAGGGGAGGGAGGGTTACCAAGACAACTCTTACCAGCTGGCCTCCATTACACCCAACCCCTAAACCTCATTCCCACCCGGGTCACGACACCATTGTAACATCTACTTGCCCCACTCCGAGCGAGATTCGAACTGGTGTTTTCGGCATTTAGAGGCGGTTGTGCTAACAAAGACACTAAAGTCTACAGTCTCCAGCGTCAGACGCTATTGACGCGAGATTCGAACTGGTGTTTTCGGCATTTAGAGGCGGTTGTGCTAACAAAGACACTAAAGTCTACAGTCTCCAGCGTCAGACGCTATTGCACCTCTTGAGGCCATAGGAGTGAGGTTTACTTACCTAGCTCTTGCTACCTGGCCTCCATTACATTTACCTTATAAATTTCATTCCCATCAGGGTAACTGCACCAATATGAAATCTACTTGCCCCACTCCGAGCAACAATCAAACTGGCATTCTCAGCATAGTGGGTGCGCTAAAAAGGACAATAAGGAGCCTCGAGTGTCAGTCGCTATTGCGCCTCTTGTGACCAAGAGAGCGAGGTATACCCACACAGCTCTTTACTAGCTGGCCTTTGATACACTTGGTACTTTTTTCATTTTCAAACTCAGCTTGGGTCTTCAGCCGACAAAGTTGAAATCCTGTCTGGCTAGCGCTCTTCTCGTCATGTTTACGCATTAGGTCAGTAGGAGAATCTGAGGTCTTTTTGGGCTGTTCGAAAACATTTGGCCACGTGAGCGCTTACATTACGAAAGCAATCCGATTGAATGTGTTTTCAACTACTGAGTGGACAAACTTAAAACGGTTTAAACTCTGTTTACACCTGTATTTCGTGTCGTTTGCTTGTGATCTGATCAACCAAAACAAATTGTAATACCAGGTGTAAAAAAAAATGTTTTCTTTTTTTTTCTTTTTTTTTTGGGGGAGGAACTCCAAGGCTGTTTCCCTATATGCCTCCTTCTATTCAGCATCAAATTTCACTATCGAAATTCAATTCCAATACTCAAGAAAGTGCAAAGAGTGCCAAATATTTACTGGAAGTGATGCAAAGATGACTTGATGAATTTTGAAGAGAGGTCCAAAAGTTGTTGCGGCACTAAAATCACAGAAGCCAGGCTCATGATTTTAAGCTTGGTAAAAAAAATTGTATCAGAAGAATTTTGAGAATTGTATTGACAGACAAAAATTGTGAAAAGAATAAGTGTACTGTACTGTAAAATAAATAAATAAATAAATAAATAAATAAATAAATAAATAAATAAATAAATAAATAAATAAATAAATAAATAACTTTTGGACCAACTTAAAAAAAATATATTATATATAAAAGAAATCACAATAAATATCTTTTGAAGCTGTCTTTATTTATAAATTGTTCATTGAGTAACTAAATGTTTTTCCTTTATTGTAAGGGAAAATTTCACTTAAAATTAATTTCACTTTTGATTATGTTTTAAAATGGCCAAACATATATTTACATACATTAAGAAAAAAAATTCGCTTATGGGTAATGAAAAAAAATATATATTTAAAAAATTCAGTCATTATAATAAATATTTTTGATTAATATTAAATCAAAATTGAAACAAAAGATGCATATAACTTGATATATGCAAGACATATATCAAGTTATATGCATCTTTTGTTTCAATTTTGATTTGATTCAACATTTAGTTACTCAATGAATCATTTATAAATAAAGACAGCTTCAAAAGATATTTATTGTGATTTCTTTTTAAAATATGCATCATATTTATATGTACTAAAAAGAGCCACAATAATTTCTGAAGTCGGTAAATCTAGCCAGTGTTTCTATATGCTTATCATTTAGCAATGAGTAATTGACTTTTATTTGACAACTATTCTGGTGCTGTTTTCAATGCTCTTTGATGTCCAAATTTGTGTCAAATCCTAATCCAAAAAAAAAAACAAAAAAAAACAAAAAAACACTGCGCTACAGCGTTCTGTCTGTCGTTCTTGCACATTAGTAAAAAATCACATTGTTGCATTCAGCCAGAGTTCTTCACGCATCCGCCCACTGCTTTTTTTATTTGTGTGTCACTGAACAATCTCTGCGGTTATTCCGTTAGCCCTTGATCTGTTGTTATTGCTGTTTTTACCTCTCGTTGTGTTCCTTCCAGCTTCACCATCCACTAGGGCTGCTGCATAATGTATGAGAGAGCGAGAGAATGAAAGAGCATAAAGCAACGGAGAGGTCGCTGTGTCGTTCATGAGGGTGCTCTTTCCTTTTTGTTTTCTAGTGTACCGCAGCACTGCACTTCGGGTCAATAACTCAAGCCTCGGGCCTCACGCTGCAGGAAGGCCAGAGCACATTACCTCCCTATTACTCCCCCACTTACAATTACCATTAATGACTTTCTCCCGCTGACAAGCGATCTCTCACTCCTTCCGCAGTCTGCACTGTGCTGTGGGGACTGCGGGAAATCCCAGGTTCACCGTGCTGGACAAAAAGACTGGACCTATAGTAACAATTCACTAGTTGCTCTAAGACTAGAGTCTCACCAACAGATGAAAAGAATAATAATAGGAAAATGACTTTTCCAATGTAACAAACCAATGGGTAGTTGAAGCATATTGGGTTGCACTGTATTTTACGGTGTGTGCACTTGCGTGTTCTAACAGTCTACTTACCGAAGAAAGTACTGGTTAATATTAGGTAAATGCATGGGATAAGGTTAGGTTTTAGGGTAGGTTAAGAGTTAGTACCTAGCTACTACACAATTACATTTACTATAATAAGGGAAAAAGTATATACTTGGGGAAAAGGGCTGTAAAATAAAGTGCGGTTACACTTTATTTGGTAACACTTTATTTTTAGGGGGTCCGTGTTACACTGTAAATATACATTTAAGTACTGAGTAATAATAATTAACTACATGAACTTACTATAGGGTTAGGATTCGGTTTGGTTTAGGGTTAGTTACATGCAATTAAGCACAATTTATTGTAATTACTACGTGTAACAAAGGTGCTACTACATATTACACCCATTTTGTTTCCATTTTTCAAGATACATATATGGTTAAATGTATATATGAATGTGTAAGGGAATCACCATTTCACCTCTGTTAATAACCTACAGTAATTTGTAGAATGAAAAATTTGTTTTTCTTTAATCTGCCATATAAGAAAAAAAAAACAATTCTTGTGATGATGAGATAAAAAGTGAAATTATGAAAATTATGATATAATTGTGCTGTAAATTTTACATTTTATCTAAAATTTTTGAATGGTTTTATCTCATAATTATAATAATTTCGATCAACACTAATTGTTTTTCATGATTAGGATTTTGAAATATAAAAAATATGGCTTTTGTCACAATTCAAAATTTTCTTTATATTTCATCATTTCAACAGTTTATCATGACTTAGTATGTCCAAAATATGACTTTTTGTCATAATTGTAAATTGTATGTCACAATTTTGACTTTATCTCATGATTATGATTTTCGAAAAATATTTTCGACTTTTGTCACAGTCTCGGCTTATTTTGTGGTTTCAGCTTTTCTCTCATAACTAGTACATCAAAAAATGTAATTACACTTTTTTATCTAGTATTTAAAAATATATATACATGTTTGGCATATTTTCAAATTTTATGACTTAGTATATTAAAATATACTTTAATGTCATTTTGACTTATCACATAATTATGACTTAAAGGGGCCCTAGAATGATTTGAAACAATATGTTAAATTGTTCTCTGATATCTACATAAAGGGTATGCGACTTATTTAAGGGTTAAAATTGTCCAGATACAGTTTTACAGGTCCATTTACAACCCTATAAATTGTCCCTAGAATGAAATGCTCTGTTTTTGCCTTTTTTGGAAGGGTCATGAATATTAATGTTAAGGTCGGCTCTGATTGACTGTTTCACTGTGCGCCTCATTTCATTGACAGAAACACATCTAGCATGTACTCTCAATCATAGAGAGATTATGTATCTAACCTTATGTTTGATCCTGTTTCTGACGAAGATAAAGGTTTTCATGAACAACCAATTGTTTTGAAATTGGAAATGGATGCTTTTGAGTGGTAAGTTTAGTCTTTATTTCCAGTAAGACCTGCAAAACGTAACCTCAGTACTATAACTTCAGCTTACATGAACTAGCATTTAACATTAACTTTACACGTTAACTCATATCGTCAGAAGTCCCAACTTTGTTTTTAGCATTTTAAAAACTGTAATGTGTCACCGTTTGATTTCACAATTATAGCTTCTTCACTTTGAGTCACAAACTATAAACAGGAAATTGGGTAACGTTAGAGCGTAAATATGTTGAGGTACAGTATAGTACAGTTTTTGTTTTGTTTTTACAAATTGACGATGCTTTGTCAAATTACTACCGTTTCAACTTAAGCGGTGGAGAAGGTGACGTTAGCCAGAAGGATCGAGTGAGCGATCTGAAAACTAAACTAACATAGTTAGCTCCTGAGTTGTGTTGTTGATGAAATATAGGCTAAATTATAAGTTAATTCTATCCGACAAAAGGGATTGCCTTATGTATCTACGGTTGTATTTTGTAGATTTGCATGACAACACTGGCAGGAAATAATATCAACCTTTGATTTTTGTTATTGGAGTTTCCTATTGTTACTGTACTAGCATCTTGCATTGGAGACCAGGGGTTTTCAAACTGGGGTCCGGGGACCCGCAGGGGTACTCCAGAAGGTTCTAAGGGGTCCCCAGAAAATTGCAGGGACTAAAAAGACAAAGCAAATGGTTAGAAGAAAATAGAAAAATGTATTTTTTGATACATGACAATATGTGACCCTGGATCACAAAACCAGTCATAAGTGGCACGGTGGGAATAGCCAACAATACATTGTGTGGGTAAAAAAAAAAAAAAAAATTCTTATACACCAAAACTCATTAGGATATTAAGTAAATATAATGTTCCAATGAGATATATGTATAAATCTTTATTTAAAAAAAAAGTTACCCGTATGTTTTGTGGTCCAGGGTCACATAGATGGATTTTAGATTGGGGGTCCCATAAAAGGTTTATCATATATTTGGGGGTCCTTGGCATCATAAAGTTTGAAATTGTTAGTTAATCAGAAATTGTTTAGACAGTCAATAAGTGGATACAATCACTACTTACTGCTCGCGGGGATATAGTCTGAATTGCCGCTTCTCCCCTATCAGACGCTGAGTGAAGCCTGCTATTGTCCAGGTTAGAAAAACTCTCTGTGGTGAAATGGGCCGAGCAAACGAACCACTTTGAATTAAATTGTGGTATCCGTTATAGATAAACATGCCTGTTGACAGTTTTGTTCAGTGGGAAGGGTATTAAAAGTCCCCACGTCCCCTGCACAGCCTGGAACATAACATCTATTTCCATGATCTGCCATTTTCGCTATCCTCGCGTGACACGTGCTGGCATATACAAATGTTAGGGGCGTACATATTAATGATCCCCAGCGATTGCGTCACAGATGGCTTTATGACGAGAATCGCCGGTTTTTCCGTGGTGTTTTTCACAAACAAGATTTATAAAGGAGGAGGCAGTGGTGTTTGAGACTCACTGTATGTGATGTCCATGTACTGAACTCTTGTTATTCATGTCATGGTTAATTCAATTTTTCATTCTAGGGCACCTTTAAGGGTAGGGAATGCATTTTTTTATAAACACGTTTTGTTATACTGGTTGAAAAACTCTTCACATCATGAAAGCGATCAATGATATAAGTGGTCTAAATATTAAAATGTGCATATAACTTCTGTGGAAGTGGGACCAAAAATGTTCGTCCAATAATTGCGTTCGGTCCATGATATTTATATGGCAGAATTGGGCTTCTATTATTCTTTGCACTCACTATTTTATTTTAAATGGTCTATCTTTGTTTTCACAATTAATTTGAGGTCATAAAAACTGCATGTAAAATTAATATAAACTATTTAACAACTAGGTATTTGAAGTTTTTTAGTCAAATGGACTAATTTTGCATTTATTTTATGATGATGCAATCTTCTGAAAGAGAGCAGCAGAAACCATCTTCCAGGTGTTTCTTTTTGTGTTTCACAGAAGAAAGAAGGGTTTGGAATGACATGAGGCTGAGTAAATTATGAAAACTTTTAAATTTTGGATGAACTACTATTGTATTGCTATACTTGTAGATTGTAGAATTTATTTATTTTTTTTCTGAAGAATTATAAAATATGCCATAATAGCTAGCACCCCAATCCAAACATTACTTTTCAGGCAAGTACCGTTCTCATTTTTCTTTTCTTTTTTGCAATTCATGTTTGTGTCAGAGTAACAGAACTCAATACCAGGTGCTTGTTTTCACATTAAAGCTGAATACACAGTGTGCATGCCTTATGAAGTCTGCAGTATTTGATCCAATTCAACTTCAACTCTATAAGCTCACATTCTTTATCTAACAAAGATTATTCCATGTAGTGTCATTGGGGAGTTTCTTAATGCTGTTCACCCTTTCAGGGTAAAAGAGGATTCCAGAATGATGTAACCACTGGAGTTCAATACAGGACAGAGTCTCACCTTTTCCAAAGATGCTCCCCAAGGAAAAGTGACATGCAAGCAAGAAAGTGCAAATGGGAATCCCCTTGATACTCGCATAACTCTCTTCACTCAATCACAGACTGTTCTCAGCCTCTCCTGAAACGCTGACAGCAATATGGTGTTGTGATAGGAGCTGCCTCATGCGGAAAAAGGAGACCTCAAACATTGCTTGATGCGTGAGAACCAGTGAGGTTTGTTCTTGTGCATCAAGCATGCATGATTGAGCGAACATTGATGAGCTTTATGTATGTGTGTTGATTTTCATATGTGAATAAAAGCCCAAATTAAATCACTCCATCATATAAAGTGATTGCATATCGTCAGAAAACTTGGATTAAACTGCTTAATTCATATGGATTTCTTTTAATTTACTAAAATTACTAAATGTTGGTTGTGTGGACTTTCAATGCATGGACAAAAAAAAATTATTAAAGGATATTAAGAATATTTTTATTCGTACTCTGAAGATTAGTGACCCACAATATGACGATAGATAAGTGATGACAGAAATTCCATTTTAGGCTGAACTATCCCTTTAACTCTTTCTTCGCCAGCCAGTGCCAGCATATTTGATAATTTTCACAAGTTTCATGGCCCCCAGAATATGTTTATTGCATAAATATCGGAAGAAGCAATATATCAAAATAAAGAGCAGACCCTCTGTTTTTATTCTAGCTTCATGCACTTTTTTTAAATTAACACTTGAATATGTGTTTTATAAAAAGCAACATTTGAGCAGAAAGCTGAGAAAAAAATAGTTTTTGTCAAAGACTATGTCTGGATCGGATTCAGAACGATGATCAAAACACAGAGGAAGTAGATTGAGTCTATCAACACCCCAAAAGCATCACAGCCCTAAAAATCCTGGGCCGATATTTCATTCAGTAACATTAACCAGTATTGATTTATATGATGTTTAATTTTAGTGAGCACGTGATTTTACATATGCATCTGCTTACATATTATATTGTTTGTTTTTGCTTCTTCTTCACCTCTGTTTTGATCAGGAGATTCTTTCAGAAGATGTGATTGATTGATTGATTCATTTCCGTTGTAAAAAAAAAGTTTAAAACTTAGGGGCCGCTTTCACGACAACATTTTCAACTGAAAAAAGAAAACTTGTACTGCATTCTATCTGTTAATTTACACAACAACAGTGCTTTGGTGGCCTGATAATGCAAACATTTTTTTTCAAACTGCAAAAATCGTCTACTGTCATTTGTGTTCATTTCAGCTGGAAATGAAAGTGAATTTGTATCCATAATTACTTTAGAGGCACAATTTTCCAAAGAGGCTAATAATTTAATCACAAACAAAAAATAAGATTAATAAAATAAAATTAGGGAACAATTTTTTTATTTATTTTTTGCAATGTGACTCCTACATAAAGCATACCAGAACAAAGTGTTCAGAACATAGTGTCCACTGCCCTTACTTCAAATTGATAGCACAAGATAAGAGCCTTGAACATGGAGATGATACAAACATAGGTCCCAAAGGGGCTCCGCATCTTCAGGGGTTAAAACACGAGGCTAAATGATAGATGCTCCTCAGCCCTATATGCTCTCAACATCCACTCACGCCAGTTTAAAAATCCTTTCACTCCTGTCTCTATACAGTATTTCAGTTTTCTTCTCCCTGCTGACCTAATGTATCCTCACACAAACTCTGGTAGAGGACACACTCCACTGGCCATTCACACAGATCCTGTCCTGTCAGAGCACACAAAACCTTTTGCACTTAGAAGCCTTCTCTTCTACACGCACATACAACACACTGTTCTAGAGTTGCATCCATGAGGATCCATGAGAATATATAATTATATATATTTTTTTAAATCTAACATACGTAGACATGATTTTTACTCTCTGTTAAAAAGTAGCTGGTTTAATCTAGTGGTTAATGTTCAGAGCTGCTAACCGAAAGGTCCCCAATGAGCAATGAGTTTGTACTGAGCAAGACCTCTCCAAAAGAATTCTCCTGTAATAAAGTAATGTTGACACTGTGAGAACACTGCAGAAAACAAGTTACACCAGCCCAGATCATGTAGCAATAAATAATGGTTTTATTCTCTTTTGCTGGGATTTCATTGAGGGAGTGAAAGACTCTTGGACTTTGCGGTTCTGACCAAAAGCTGCACAATTGATCTGACCATTAAAAATACTTCTGTTGGGTCCAGACACTAGACAAGAGTGCATAGCCCAGTAACAGACCAAAACACCACATTTGCAAAACAAGACAGGACAGAAACGTGCACACAGTTCAGGAGGCCAGGACGGCGCACACGGTTTAGGAGGCCGGGGCGACCAACACAGTTCAAGAGGCGGAGTCCACTCTGGATTCTGGGCACAGATTGAAGCCCTCTCAGGATGTAGGTCAGTGGCAGGAGCCATCTCTGGATGCTGGTCATGGGCTGGAGCCAGCAGAGCAAGGCGCCTGGGCGGCACAGCCAGATAGGAGCGGGCAGGAGAACGGTACTTGCCTGACAGCATTTTGCCTAGTATAAAGTCTGGGGGTTATGGTGCGGGGTTGTTTTTCAGGGTTTGGGCTTGGCCCCTTGGTTCCAGTGAAAGGAACTCTTAATGCTTCAGCATACTAAGATATTTTGGACAATTTCATGCTCCCAACTTTGTTTGGGGATGGCCCCTTTCTGTTCCAACATGACTGCGCACCAGTGCACAAACCGAGGTCTATAAAGAGATGGATGATTGAGTTTGGTGTGGAGGAACTTGACTGGCCTGCACAGAGTCCTGACCTCAACCCGATAGAACACCTTTTTTGGGGGTGAATTAGAGCATGACACGTTTTGGCGTGAATTAGAGCATTAAACTGTAAGCCGGCTTTCTCATCCAACATCAGTGCCTGACCTCACATATGCGCTTCAAGAAGAATGGTCAAAAATCCCCATAGACACACTCCTAAACCTTGTGAAAAGCCTTCCCAGAAGAGTTGAAGCTGTTATAGCTGCAAAGGGTGGGCCAGCTCCATATTAAACCCTACGGATGAGGAATTGGATGTCATTAAAGTTAATGTTTATGTAAAGGCATGTGTCCCAAAACTTTTGGTAAGAGCAGTTAGTTTTGAATGATGTGTATAATGTAGAAAAACTGTGTTTAGCATTTTTCTAAAAGTTTGTAAAGTAGATAATGTTCTTGCAGTTTTTACAGACTTGGTCTGAAGAGTAGATACATGGGTGAATGGTTTACCTCTGCACTCATGTAGCACCTCTTTTAGTGTGTAAGCAATAAAAATAACGAATGTAGTGAAGAAGAAATAAGAGACTCTGTAACATCTCTGGACTGTGTCAGTGCCAGTAATCTCTGTTCCTCTCAGACAAACAGAGGTGTTTATTAACTGTCTTCAGATCAAAAGTCAGATGAGAGAAAACACATCAGAATCAGGAATTATTTATCTGTCTGATTAATTTACATGATCAATTATTAAACTTTTATCATGATTTTTTTTTTCTTCACCTTCTCCAGGAAGAACATGAACACATTCAGTGAGATTCTCTGCTTGTTTTCTTAGTGACTTACATTGTAGGAAGTCGTTCCTGGTCTTGGGATTGATGTTGGTGAACGTGACTGAGGAAATAAACAGACATGAACAGTGTAAAGAGAAATGACAAGATAAAATACTCTAATTTCTGAGACATTTGTAATATAATGCTCTATAATAATGGATGATGAAGGACTCATTTCTGAGAGCAGATGAATCTGGCCTCATTTATAAAACACACATATACACCCTTTTCACATATAGTGCATATAGTGAATAGCACATATAGTGAATAACACTGATTATTTCTTTATCATGACACCAGTTAGGGGGTGGGATATATTAGGCAGCAAGTAAACATTTTGGCCTCAAAGTTTATGTGTTAGAAGCAGGAAAAATGGGTAAGTGTTTGAGCAAGTTTGACAAGGGCCAAATTGTTATGACTAGACGACTGGGTCAGAGCTTCTCAAAAACTGCAGCTCTTATGAAGTGTTCCTGGTCTGCAGTGGTCAGTATCTATCAAAAGTGCTCCAAGGAAGGAACAATGGAGAACCGAAGACAGGGGCATGGGCTTTCCACTTTCCCAAGTTGATGCACGTGAGAAGCGAAGGTTGGCTCATGTGGTCTGTTCAAACAGACGAGCTACTGTAGCTCAAATAGCTCAAATAACCTCAAATTGAGGTTAAGATTCAAAGATTCAAGATTCAAAGTGTTTATTGTCATGTGTACAGACAGAAAGCATGTTTCCCTGTGCAATGAAATTCTTAATTTGCTGTCCACAGTAAATGTCACACAAGTAAGTAAAATAAAATAAAAAATAAGATAAATATATAAATATAAAAGAGCAAATATATAAAAAATGTAAAAGGACTAAAGACTAGTTAAGTGAGGTAGTGCAGTCCTGATAGTGTAAAGTGCGGTAGTGCAGTTCTGGGAGTATAAAGTGAGGTAGTGCAGTATGTAAACAATTGTTCATGTGATGTTGTGATTGTAGACTCCTATCCGCTGTTTAGGAGTCTTATGGCAGAGGGAAAGATAGAGTTCTTCATTCTGGAAGTCCTGCATTTCACACTTCTGTACCTCCGTCCTGAGGGTAGAAGTGTGAACAGTCCATGTTGGGGATGGGAGGGGTCTTTGATGATGGAAGCAGCTCTTCTGTGGACTCTGCGGTGGTAGATGCTCTGCAGAGAGGGTAGTGGAGTCCTGGTGATCTTCTGCGCAGTCTTCGCCACTCTCTGCAGGCGTTTGCGGTCCATGACAGAAGAACTGCCATACCACACAGTGATGCAGCTGGTCAGGACACTCTCAATGGTGCAGCTGCAGAAGTTGCTGAGGATCTTGGGCGACATGCCAAACTTCCTCAGCCTCCTCAGAAAATACAGCCGCTGTTGAGCCTTCTTGACCAGCTGCGCGATGTGAGGTGTCCAATTGAGGTCCTCACTGATGTGGACACCCAAGTATTTAAAGTTAATGCTGGTTCTGATAGAAAGGTGTCAGAATACACAGTGCAAAGCATCAACAGGGGGCATGTGAGCCTCAGAACTGGACCACAGAGCAATTGAAGAATGTGACCTTGTCTGATGAACCATGTTTTCTTTTATATTACATGGATGTCTTGTGCATGTGTGTCACTAACCTGGCAAACACATGGCACCAGGATGCACTATGAGAAGAAGACACCCCGGTGGAGGCAGTGTGATGCTTTGGGTGATGTTCTCCTGGCAAACCTTGGGACCTGCCATTCATGTGGATGTTACTTCGACACGTAACACTTATCTAAGCATTGTTGCAAACCATGTACATCGTTTCATGGAAACATTATCCCCTGGTGGCTGTGGCCTCTTTTAGCAGGATAATGCACCCTGCCACAAAGCAAAAATGGTTTAGGAATAGTTTTGCGGAGCACAATAACGAGTTTGAGGTGCTGGCTTGGCCTCCAATCCAACCCCAATTCCAATCGAGCATCTGTGGGATGTGCTGGAAAAACAAATCCATTGAGGCCCCACCTCACAACTTGCAGGAATTAAAGGATTTGCTGCTAGCATCTTGTCCCAGATACCACAGCACACCTTTAGGTGTCTAGTGGAGTCCATGCCTCTACAGGTCGGGGCTGTTTTGGCAGCAAAAGCGGGATCAACACAATATTAGGAAGGTGGTCATAATGTTATGCATGATCGGTGTATATACATGATAAAACGATATTTGACTGAATCTGACTGAAGTCCTGACAACATCTCAGTCAATGGATAAAATCTCCTGACAACATCTCAGTCAAGTTACTGTTGGATCGAGAAGTTGCTGTTTGTGCCGTCTTCCTAGATTTAAAAAAAGCCTTTGACACCATTAATTAGGGAATTATTTTATCTAAATTAAATACATTTAACTTCTCTGTACTATGCACCATTGAATGTGTAGAGTCATATTGAAAACATCAGACTCTGTTGGTTAAAGTGAAGAATCATCAATCAGGTGTTCTTTCCTTGTCAGCAGGTGTCCTGCAGGATCCGATCTTGAGCCCAATGTTTGTTCCAATTCCAAGATCCAAACGTATATAGTAGTCTTTGTACATGCTAACAATGCAGCTCAAGCTTCTTGTCAGTTCACAAACTCAATGCTAAAGATGCCAGGGAAAACCTGATTACATATACAGTCTATACAACTTTGTCTAGTGTATAAAATCAAACATGGACTGGCTCCTCTGTATTGAGCCAGTTTGTAAACACAGCACCAACTGGTTACAGATTAACAAATGCAGTAAGATTTGACTGCATAGTCCCGTGAAGAAAATGGGCTTGCTCAGTTGAAGCTGCTCGTGAGTAGAACTTGAATTACAAATTTTAACACTTATGCCTCTCTTAAAGAAGTGGTTTATAGAAAGTCAACATTAATTGAACACACTAAATCCTACTGCCATCTTGTTTCTTCTGTTATACTAGTTTGAGATTTTTAGGCTTTATATATGAGGTTCTTTGATTTAGTGTTAGGTACAGTTAGTAGGTAGTTACTAATTGAAGGATTAAATTGGCTAAACTATTTCTAGTTTGAATGCTTGCCTGTATATCGATGTTATTGATACATTGAATCTTTTTTTCTTTTTTTTGTCTGACAGACTGATTGTGTGTGTATGAATGAGCTGGTGCTGATCTGTATATGTACAGTTTATTTTTGAAGCGGGTGTTGACTTTTATTCTATTGATAGAACTATATGCATTGTGTATTGCATAATCCTTTTATGTATTTTGCAGTATGTTATGTATGTATCATGTATAGTTTATTTATTTAATATTTGTAGGGTGATATTTACGATTTGTCCAGGGACTGCAGATGTAAAATAGCATGTTGGCTAATTCTGGCACATTGTACATTTATGTATTATTGATGTGCATTGTCCCTGTCAAATAAATATAAATATAAAAAATAAATAAATGGCTCATTCTGCTCTGACACAGATCTTGGTCAAGTCCACTATGATCCTATTCTTCTAGATCTCTGTTACCTGCAGGAAATGAATGTGATGTTGTGTGTGTGAAAGCTGCTCCAGCTCAGCGTCTCTCCTCCTCAGATCATTGATCTCCTGCTCCAGTCGCTCCAGTCGTCCTTCAGCTCGACTCACTGCAGTCTTTTCCTGATCTCTGATCAGATGTGTGACCTCAGAGCGGCTTCAATGGAGAGCTTCTGTGTTTGAGTGACATGTGTAAGACAATCGTGTCTGTAAAGCCGTTTTCTCCTCCCTGGTCAAGGAGAGTTACTTTCCTGCTGTGTTTATGTGAACTTCAAGTGGAGTGAAAAATATTGCAATGACGAGTTCCAAACACATTAATAACTTAGCAAAGATATGTTTACAAATGAGAAACTCTGAATTTTAGAAATGATGATCTTCTCCAGACTGGAAATTGGGGTAAATTTGCCAGCCACCGCCAGCGTTTTTGATAATTTTTACAAAACTTTCATGGAGCCCTAGAATATTTAGTTGATGAACATCTGAACATGGCAATATACCAAAAGAAAGAACAAGCCTCTACTTAAATAAAAGTTGTATTATTTTGTTTTATGCATTTTTCACACAAAAAAAGATTCCAACTTACCATGCTTGTATCACTTGTTTTTGCTTCTTTTCCCTGTGTTTTGGGCTGGAGATTTTGTACTCTTTCAGAAAAGGTGTAATAGCGCCTCCTACTGTATATAAGACAGTCATTAAACAGAAAGATGGGAAATTCCAACAATGGCAGGGAAAGAGTTAAAGCAATTATTACAAGTTGTGATCACAATGAATAAAATATATAGGAAAAAAAGGCTTGAATGTTGATTCAGACTACATAACTTCTATGCAAATCGAAAGAGATTTTGTATATACGTTTTTGGTATGATACACTGTAAAAAATTATTTAGAAAAAAAGTTACCTGGTTGCCTTAAAATTTGGAGTTAATCGAAATTGAAATTTTGAGTTAATACAATGAAATTTTTTTTGAGATTCGACAACCTTTATTAAAATCTTATTGGGTAATTGTGTGTGTTTTATTTGTGATGACGCAGTGAAATTTCATGATTTATCAAAAAAAATTATGTGGTTCAGATACAATAATATTTTGAGTTTCTATTTATTAAACAAATGTCTTTCATTGTATCAACTCAAATTTTTCATTTCAATAAACTCAAAATTTTAAGGCAACCAGGTTACTTTTTGAAGTTAAACCAACAAAAAACAACAACAAAAAAATTACAGTGTACATAATACCAAAATTTCTGGTCATCCAATATTTTACTGTGTACTAGCAATCAAGAAAACTTAAACTAATTTAGATCTACTGTAAAATATTTTCTAGTCTGAACCTTCACTCCTTACATTTCTTAGAAAGAGACATTTCAAATAACAATTTCTCTTTCTATGCATACATTTTGTGTATAGTTTGCCAAAAATGTATCAAAAAATGTATGCATTCTTGAAGTACTCATACAATGCAAAGTATGATTATACAACTTTGTCAAATTCAAGGAACCCGACAGATGTTGTGTTTAAAATGCCGACTAATGAAGCCAGGAAAATTGCATCAAAGACAGCTTATAACGGCTGATTTTTGGACATTTACTGTCGGTTTAGTGTGTTATCTTAAACCGAAACTAGAAACACCACGACTTGCAACACTTCTAGGGACCATGTGACTGAAAAAGAAAGAAATAATCACAAATCACACAACGGAAATGCCACCTGGTTTTGAGTTACTAGTGAGGAATGTTGCCACTACTCACACACTCCTCATAAAGAAAAAGAAAAGATGTAGTAGAGGAAGAACCTCCACATGAAAGACTGAGGAAGTCTTTGAAATTACACCTGAGACCCGAGAACAGCAGGGGTCCTGGTGGAAAACTCTCACAACAAGGTCCAATTTCCCTTTTCAAACAAGGAGTGCAGCAACACCTTCCCAGTGCTTTTGACACAATTAACGGTTATCATATAAAATAATTCACCTTTCTCAAGTCTCCCAGGCATTAGTCCAGATGTAACTTCAAAATAAAGAGAGCGTAAGCTATACTCTGCCCACATCAACCCATTACAGGTTGAAGGTGGATCTCATGGATACAAAGAGAACTTTTATCCAGCTCTCTGGAGGATGTATTGCCATGGAAACATGAAGAACCTCTAACCCCAGAAGCACAGAGAGCTTAAGGGCTCGAGGAGCTCTGCTGAGGCCAGAGAAAGGTCCAACAGTTCCAAAACACATTGGTGAGAATTCGATAAAAGTTGCACCACTTCAGAGTGTGGAGGCAGACATAGTAGAGTATTAAAGATTAAGAGGAAAGTATTAAAGATTAAGCAATTTAATGTGTGCTGGATTCACAATCTCCAGTACTACTTGCTTGCCGTAATTAACAACGTAATTATGTTCTATATAGTTATGTGTGTATTACAGATGTCTTATATCCATTGCGGTGCCATTGTCATGTGACTTTCAATTGCATTACTACTCTGATATTCACAAATCCTCTCCCGTACTCATGGGATAGTAAAGTGCCCATTAGATCTACACTTCAAAATCTCCCCAGAAGTAGGTCATCCAGGCACAAATAACATATAGTGTATATGTACATATATTATATAATAGGAAAGTATGGCATTTCAAAGTCATGTGGTGCAAACAATAAGCAGAAACAGGAAATAACATCACAGTGCGGACCTGGAGATCCTATAGGACTTGTAATCTCTTTAAAGTGTCTGATAAGTTGACCTTTCTATGACAAGGCAAGGTTAGTTCAGGTTGTAAAATTATACATACAACATGTATTTTATGAGGTGATGAGTCATAAAAATGTGATGATGGTGAGTCCTAAACATAACCTTTAGTGGGGTGTTATAATAAATGTATGAATGGGATTGAATGAATTTAGCCAAAAAGTCAAATAGTTATGAATTAGCATGAGAGTGAGTTAAATGTTATTTATGTATGTATGCAAATTCAATGCATTTGTTTATACTCAAAACACCAATAAGGTTACAGATTTGCAGATGCTTCACGTCCCCCGGGCGTGGGATTGTGATTGCAGTGGCTCTTCATGGAGGACATTCTGATCAGAATATTACTACAGTAGGTAAAACACATTCGGAAGTTGTATCTTACAATATCTTGTAAGAAAAAAGTATGTCGTTTCTGCGACACTAGTGGTACCATAGTGGAATTATAATTTAATCAACTATTGTTGAGCTGTAAAGTAACTGACAGATCTCAGTGTTTCAATGGATCCTGGGTGACTCAATGTTTACATTATATATATACAACTGTTCAATTTCTCATTAATGCAATTATCTAATCAAACATTCACATGACAGTTGCTTAAAAACATTTAGGGGTGTGGTCCTGGTCAAGACAATCTCCTGAACTCCAAACCAAATGTCAGAATGGGAAAGAAAGGTGATTATAACGATTTTGAGCGTGGCATTGTGATTGGTGCCAGACGAGCCGGTCTGAGTATTTCACAATCTGCTCCGTTACTGGGATTTTCACGCACAACCATTTCTAGGGTTTAGAAAGAATGGTGTGAAAAGGGAAAAACATCCAGTGTGTGGCAGTCCTGCGGGCGAAAATGGCTTGTTGATGCTAAAGGTCAGAGGAGAATGGGCCGACTGATTCAAGCTGATAGAAGAGCAACTTTGACTGAAATAACCACTCGTTACAACCGAGGTATGCAGCAAAGCATTTGTGAAGCCACAACACGCACAACCTTGAGGCGGA
The DNA here is from genome assembly GCF_024679245.1 of Pseudorasbora parva. Lineage (NCBI taxonomy): Eukaryota > Metazoa > Chordata > Actinopteri > Cypriniformes > Gobionidae > Pseudorasbora > Pseudorasbora parva. Next base: position 16,918,418 of record NC_090173.1, read on the forward strand.
TGGGCTACAACAGCAGAAGACCCCACCGGGTACCACTCATCTCCACTACAAACAGGAAAAAGAGGCTGCAATTTGCACGAGCTCACCAAAATTGGACAGTTGAAGAAAAAATGTTACCTGGTCTGATGAGTCTCGATTTCTGTTGAGACATTCAGATGGTAGAGTCAGAATTTGGCGTAAACAGAAGGAGAACATGGATCCATCATGCCTTGTTACCACTGTGCAGGCTGGTGGTGGTGGTGTAATGGTGTGGGGGATGTTTTCTTGGCACACTTTAGGCCCCTTAGTGCCAATTGGGAATCGTTTAAATGCCACAGCCCACCTGAGCATTGTTTCTTACCGTGTCCATCCCTTTATGACCCCCATGTACCCATCCTCTGATGACTACTTCCAGCAGAATAATGCACCTTGTCACAAAGCTTGAATCATTTCAAATTGGTATATATATATTTGTATAGTGTGTAGCTAATTGAGTGTAACGGTACACATATTCGTACTGAACCGTTTCGGTGCAGGGTTTTATGGTTCACGTTTATACTGAATGGTTACGAATGCAATCTTTAACTGGTAAAAGTTGGCTTGTTTTAGGTGCGGAACACACTTCAATCCGAGTTTTGTTGTAAAAACTTGGCAACTCTGTCTGCATACGCTCTGGAATAAACAATCTTTGCTAGTGTAGTAAAAAAAAAAAAAAAAAAAAAAAAGATTTTAAGGATACACACAGTACTTACCAACATTTTTATTTCAGAGAGAAATAGTGAAGGTGAATGCATATACAAACAAGCTCTCCGTTTAGCATTTGAACAACTTCAATCCAAGCGCCTTTGATGATGTGGATGATTACGTTACTGTTTATCATCTTTCCGTCATCGTCTAAAGCCCGCCCTAATGATTTCATTGGTCCGCACTGTTTCTGTTCGGAGATAATTACTCCTCTAAGGATCGAGTCCAGACCAAGCTGCCCGAGCTCAAATGTTGTGGGCGGGGCTAAGTTCGGCTGGCATCCAGGCTAAAGGACTCCCTGTATTTACAGCGTTATCTTTAAGAAATTTTAGTTATATTTGAATACATTTAAGGATTGTAATTTTAGTAAACCACTGTTGAATAAAAATAAATAAAAAGCAATTTTGTAAAACTGCTGTGCCGAAATCATACCGAACTGTGACTTCAAAAACGAGGTACGTACCGAACCGTCAGATATATAGATGCTAATATTGTATTGGTCCCCCTTTTGTTGCAAATCAGCCCTGACCCGTCGAGGCATGGACTCCACTAAACCCCTGATGGTGTGCTGCGGTATCTGGCACCATGTTAACAGCAGATCCTTTAACTTGTTTGTTCAGCACATTCCACAGATGCTCGAATGGATTGAGATCTGGGGAATTTCATTGTGGATTGAGATCTGGGGAAGTCATTGTGCTCATCAAACCATTCCTGAAACAGTTTTGCTTTGTGGCATGACGCATTATTCTGCTCAAAGAGGACACACACATCCATCCACATGAGGCAAAAGAAAACGTGATTCATCAGTCCAGGCTACATTCTTCCATTGCTTCGTGGTCCAGTCCACTGTTGGTGGTTTCGGTGGTGGACAGGGGTCACCATGGGCATACCTGCCTCATACACAACAAACTGCGATGCACTGTGTATTCTGACACCTTTCTATTAATCACAATTTAGCCCTTATATAGATGTATAGTTGGATAGATGGAGGCTGAATGAAAGTGTAATAAATATCAAATGTAAGTACAAATAGAAAATGTTTTAAGTTTTCAGCATATTGAGAAGTCAGGGAGATTGTAAGTAAAACTACATTAGAAATATTTATGGTTGGTTAAGGGAAGAAATAAAAAAGCTGCAAAAGTGCAGAATTTGGCATTACTGAGGTATAGATGAGTGAAGTGATGTAGGCAATGATGCAACGAGTGCTGTCATTATGTTATCAACAGGCCAGTGGTGCTCATAAATTTACATTCCCCCTTCAGAAAAAAAAAAAAATCCTCCTGTTCCAGCTTTTATCTCTCTCTATCAGGAAGATCAGTGTCAGCACCTGCGATGCGGTCAGGGGAGCCTGCCAAAAACAAGGGGGAAAAACCCTGAGCAAAACATTGCAGTATCACAAATCATCACATCTTTGACTGCATGCTATTCACTGCCCAGAACACTCAGTTACTAGATTAAAAATTCAGTGAAAAAGCCTCAGCATTAACACTGGGGCTATATTCATATATCAGTGTGACAGATCAGAGAGACAAAGAGAGAGAGAAAGAGATTTCTGGGCATTTTGCCTGTGGAGAGTTTTCTCCGATCTGTGTTCATCAAAGACAGTCCTGCTGACTTGTCACGGGCTGGTTTGTGTTGGCCTCATGAGACTACATTCACAGTCATGTGCAGTGGGTTACCAGCTGGCCACGCGAAGCTGAACCAGCCTTGAACCAGTAAGAGGGAATGTGTGTGCACATATCTGTTCACACTGAGAGACCCCCAAGCCAGTCTTGAGCCTGGGACACACCAAACCAACATCAAATAACTTTTTTGGCAAAAACGAGTGCCTGAACACACCAATATGACTAAAGGGGACTGTCAACTAGCATGCACGTTCTGCGTCTGCATGTAAGTAAATATCTGTCTTACATCTATCTATTTTTGTCATTAAAAAAGGAAACTGGAACCAGGAGTAGGACTGCAATATACAAAACATAATCAAAGCAGAGCTTGCTTGCTATTTTGAACATCAATAACGCTGATCAATATTCCAGTCGGCTCATGTTTTTGAAAATATATATTCTCAGGTAGGATGATACAAGCTGTACAATTACAACAGCCTTCTGTCTGTGCCATCTTGACTTCTTTGCTCGCTTTAACTTTTATCACTACTACTTTTATTTGACTCATCTGCTAAACTGAACAGCCAATCAGATTTCTCTCTTTCACCGACAGCTCAATGCCGATTCAACATGCTGAATCAGCAAAAAAACAAAAACAATGGCATCTGACTAGAGCAAGTAGTGCAGAACACACAGAAAAAAGTAGCCCGACTAATGGTCGAAAACAGCCCGACATTGCTTGGTGTGTCCCGGCCTTAAAGATGACATCACCTCCACCATTGTAGTTGGGAGGTACTTCAGCCTAAACACTGATTCAGTTATGTATTGCTGACAAATAAAGATCACAATAGGTTTTATAGTTTATGTTAAAACTGTGTAATCCAAATGGATGGAATTGTTATATGCAATTCAAATTTAGGGGAATAGTCGAAGATTCGATGCATTGATATGCGGAGCCGGATTCGACCACCGATCTCACGGTCGAATCTTTGAGGGCAATATGGGGGTGCTCAATATTTTAAAGACGTGGAGCTGAGCTTTTACGGTCTATGGTGGCGGCCCCTTTAAGGCATTCGGGATCTGTCCGCAGCTCCTCAGGATTTTTTTTTTTAAATCCTGCCCTGCCACAGAGCTCCATTTCAAGGTTTTATATTAAATGTATATTATATTTCCCTCAAATCGTCATTGATACTGATTTCATTGTTCACTGAGCTTCACGTCCGGTGTACGACCCCCTTTAGGCATAATCGCCTTAAGAACGTAAATGTAAACGCACTCAAAGTGTTATTTATCAAAATGTTCTTTTATATATGTGTGTGATATTCTGTATTTCGATCGTGGCTTTAAAATGTTATGAGAAAACGGTTTACGAATGTTTATCCTCCACATTACCTTTTATTTAAACCTAAATAAGAAAGCCATCGTCAGTTCGTCTGTCAGTTAGCAGGCAGTCTTGGTCGCTTTATTAAAAGTTGTTGCTGTGTGCAGTGTGTAAAGGAAAATAAAAATAGTTTTACCCTCCTGCTGACTAGTGTCGTGTCCCTCCTAACCCATTCACACACACACACACACAGACACACGGATAAATTAACTATCGGTCGACCATAGAGAGATTCGACAATTCTGTTTTGAATATGTAAATCCTTAGTCGGGGACACCCCTATTCAAATTGATACACTATAAAAATTGATACACACTCCAAATTATTTCAATTCAGGTGTTGCAATCACTATGGTCACAGGTGTATAAAATCAAGCACTAGGCATGCAGATGCTTCTACAAACATTTGTGAAAGAATGGGTCGCTCTGAGGAGCTCAGTGAATTCAAGCGTGGTAGCCCATTCGTGAAATTTCCTCACTACTAAATATTACACAGTCAACGATTAGTGGTGTTATAACAAAGTGGAAGCATTTGGGAACACCAGCAACTCAGCCACAAAGTGGTAGACAGTGTAAAATCACAAAGCAGGGTCAGTGCATGCTGAAGGTCACAGTGTGCGGAAGTCACCAACTTTCTGCAGAGTCAATAGCTACAGACCTCCAAACTGTGTGTGGCCTTCAGATTAGCTCAAGAACAGTGTATTGAGAGCTTCATGGAATGGGTTTCCATGGCCGAGCAGCTCAGTCAAGCCGTACATCACCAAGTGCAATGCAAAGTGTTGAACTCTAGAGTAGTGGAGACGTGTTCTCTGGAGTGACCAATAACGCTTCTTTGTCTGGCAATCCGATGGACAAGTCTGGGTATGGCTAATGCCAGGAGAATTGTACTTGCCTGACTACATTGTGTCAAGTGTATAGTTTTGGTTGAGAGGGGGTTATGGTGTGAGGTTGTTTTTCAGGGGTTGGGCTTGGCCCCTTAGTTCCAGTAAAAGGAACTCTTAATGCTTCAGCATACAATTTAGACAATTTCATGCTACCAACTTTGTGTGAACAGTTTGGGGATGGATCCTTCCCGTTTCAACATGACTATGCTCCAGTGCACAAAGTAATGTCCATAAAGGCATGGATGAGGTTTGGTGTGGAGGAACTTGACTGGCCTGCACAGAGTCCTGACCTCAACCCGATAGAACAACTTTGGGCTGAATTAGAGCATGAGACTGAGGTCCAGGCCTTCTCGTCCAACATCAGTGCCTTCTCATCAAAAAAAGCACTTCTAGAAGATGGAAAGCCTTCCCAGAAGAGCTTAAGCTGATAGCTGCAAATGGTGGGCCAACTCCATATTAAATCCTACGGATTAAGAATTAGATGTAATTTAAGTTCATGTCCATGTAAAGGCAGGTGTCCCAAAACTTTTGGCAATATAGTGTAAATCTTAAATTCATGCCTAAATACAGATGTCTGAAATTGAATATATTTCGGCATTAAAGCATGTTTTACTAATATCATTCAGTAGTGACGTAAAATACGCAGACAGTGCACAGAAATGGACATATAATTAATTATCATACATTTTACCTCACTCTCACTCTCGCTCACACTCACACTCACACTCACACACACACACACAATCCCTCTCTGCTTTATTCAACAGAAAGATACTCAAGCAAACATGTGGACCCGAACACTCACACTGAGAATAACATCTGCGGAGACCCTTACAAATGGAAAGCAAAGATAAAGGCCTTTGATCAAAAGAGCCTGCTGGTATAACGGAGGAGAAGAGGGAGGAATCTGCTAAGGGAATAGGATGGAGAATAATTGGGTGCTTATTTCCTCCACGTCTGTGGTATCTCTCATCATCTCTGCTTGAGTCTTTGGCACACTGAAGAGCTGAAAGACAGACAGCTGGATCATACTAGTGAAAGAGAGAACAAGACCACAGCCAGCTCAATACCACAATCCTCTGCCCCGGCTCATCAGGTTACTCAGATGTTATTCTTTGATTGCTCACGATATGTAATGGAGTTCTCGGTTATATCTCAATTAGGATGAGATTTGTCTCCAACATTTCCCCCGAGGAGAAAAAAATGATAGGCATAAAAGAGGCAGTCATTGGCATACAGTGAAGGTCCTGGGATCATTTTGTTGTTTTGTTTGCAGAGTTGCACAAAAAAAACCTCATCATTATCCATTACTGGTATGTATAACTTGTTTTAATCTTTAGGGGCCAAACACAGACGGTGATTGTTGACGTTCTTATTATTTTGCTTCCGTTTCTGCTTCTTCTTCCGCTTTTGAGTCTATGGCAACCCATAGAACTGCTTGCGGGAAAGTTATGACATTTGGCAGACTGATAGAGGACTGACCCAGCATTAACTACACTGACTTTGTAGTCTCTAACTCAATCCTTTTATCGCCACAAGCTGTCAAAAATTGGACTTGCATCCTTACTCCTCCTAGACAGTTTATTTGCATGAAAATTTGACCAGATCATCTTCAGACAATGCCAACAAAAAGTTATGGAATTCAAGTTAATTCATCAAAGTATTTTTGAAAAACACATGAATTAATTTTATGTAGGGCTTACGGAAATAGATATAAGGCTGTATCTCCGCCACGTTTTATCGTATTCAGACCACATTTGGTACATGTCAAAACAAGCATGTTTTGTTTTGCTTATAACTTCTGAATTTGCCCAAAAATCATAAAAGTGATCTTGTTAGATTCGGGGCAATTTTTCCATATCCAATGGGTGTCGGCCATTTTGAATTTCATAGTAAAATGCTGTATTTTTACAAAACTTGGAATGGATCTTCGGCATCAAAAGTTTCGAACCATTGGCACCTAGTGTTAAAATCAAATATTCACATGGTTATAACTTTGGATTTGGCTGACTTATTTTCACAGGAGTTTATCCTTAGATTCCTGAATCCTTGCAGAGTCAACATAGTCAACATTGTAATTTAGCGTTTATACAACTTTTGCGAATATCTTCGAGACCATTAGTCTGATCGAGATGAAACCACCATAGGGAATTCGGAATCATAGCAGACTAACTAAGAACTTGACACCAAATGTCAAAATTTACATAGTAAGTGGCAAAAAAATGCAATCAAAGTCAGGTGTAGGTTATTTTTTATATGCTCATAAATACAAATGTCTATAACTTCTCAATCAAATGAGCTATTTCCACCAAATTTGGCACGCTTATGTATGGGGGCACTCTAAAGGCACACACACAAAAAATGGTGGGACTGCACCACTTGATGGCAATATAATTAAACAAAACATAAAAAATGTCTTACATTTTTCTTAATTTCTTTATTCATTTTTGTTGTTGATCTGCTGCTAGCTTCCTTTTTGCTTCTTTTGTGCTTGGCCCCTGATAATTGCTGCTTTTGCTATATCTTTTACTTTTTTTATTTCCACAATTATATATTACCATTAATTTGGGTTGGTACATTTTTTTTCAATGTTTTCCTCAGAAGTCTCAAAGGTTCAGCAAGGCTGATTAAAATACAGTAACAACAGTAATATTGTGAAATACCATTACTATTTAAAATAGCTGTTATGTTATATGACAATATATCCTATATTAAAATATGATTTATTCCTGTGATCAAAGAAAATAAAAAAAATTGCATCATTACTCTGGTCTTCAGTGTCACATGATCCTTTAGAAATCATCCTGATGATTCTTAAATATTAAATATTTTTGCAGATGTGCTGCATAATAGTTTTGTGGAAACTTAAATTGAAAAAGAACAGCATTTGAAACAGAAATCTTTAGTTATGTTATACTGTAAATTATACTGTGTTAGTGTACTTTCGATCGATTAAATGCATCCTTGCTAAATAAAAGTATACCAATATTTATTAACTTTTCAATATTAATGTTGTGCATACAAATTATTAGCCTACATATAGATTAAATCATTTATGATTTTGGAGTAGTCTATGTTTATTTGAAAACGGCTTGAAAAATACGGTGCATGAAAATCAAGTGTTTAACGTTTAATTGAATTTTTAAGATAAGTTATGTTTAAATTCTTCAGTCAGACCATTGCTGAGTATTTTCTTCTTAAAACTGCAGTTTACATTTGAAACAGCCCTAATTCCCACTATCACAAACATGTAACCAATCAATGTGCAGGCTGGAGCTTTTCCACAATTTTCCACAATTCCACAAAAAATTGCATAAAGTTGCAATTGTACATAAGTTATAAAACCATAATTGTGTGATGTAAAGTCACAATTGTAAGTCATAAAGTCGCAATTGTAAGTTATAAAGCCGCAATTGCAAAAGAGAGTCACAACTGCGAGTTATAAAGTCAGCATGGTGTAATATAAAGTTGTAATTGTAAGTTATAAAGTCAAAATTGCATGATATAAAGTCGCAATTTATAAGTTATAGTCAGAATTTTGTGATCTATAATGTTGCAATTGTACGTAATAAATTCAGAATTACTTGATATAAAATCACAATTGCAAGTTATAAAAAGTTAAAATTGTGCGAAATAAAGTTGCAATTATAAATTATGAAGTCAGAATATCGTCATATAAAGTTGCAACTACAAGTTATACTCAGGATTGCATGATATAAAGTCTGAATTGTAAGTTGTAAAGTCAGAATTGTGTGATCTAAAGTCAAAATTGTAATCGCAATTGGCAGTTATAAGGTTAGAATTGCGAGATAAAAAGTAAAAAATCGGAGTTTTGAGAAAAAAGTCTGAATTGCGAGTTCATCTCTTTTTAAAGTCAGTATTTTTTTCCTTTTTTTTCTCGCAGTAGTAACTTTATACTTCTGAGGAAAAACGTGTGTAATGTAAATGTAAACAGTTAACTCGCAATCACAAAATAAAATTAAAAAAATATTTGTGTGATTAAAAAGTCCAAATTGTCTGTTTTGTTTTGTTTTTTTTATGGTGAAAAACAAACTTCCATAGCTTTTAGTTCAACCTTCCATGGCTGAATTAAACCAATATTTCCACTTGCCATTGTGTAGTGTTTACTACAGTAAAGCTGACCGAGTGGTCCGAGCTGGTTTTCAGTGGGTGAAAACAGAGACTCATTTGCATATTCATGGGTCTGTGTGAAATAAATTAAGCAATGGTTTAGAGTTACATTCAAGCTTTTTAAGGCATGAAGGAAATTAATTTCACAGAGGGGAAAAATTAAAAACTTTAAATATGTAATTTTGATGACCAAAAATGAGTTTTAAGGGATCAAATGATTGACTGCAGGGGGACTTGAGAAAACAGGGAGAACAGGAGACTTGCATCTCAATTTCATCTCATTGCTGCCTGGAAGAAACAGTTAAGAGAGTAATGAGATCTTTTCCATGAATATTTTTAACTGTAGCTTCTCTCCAGCTCTTCTTTACATATTTCATGCATGTGAACCCCTCCGTACCTGTTCCCTACAGGCAGTTATCCACAATTCCTGCCAATTGAGTCTTTTCCAATTAATAGCTTTACTGTCTCCAGTGCAATGTCATTGATGGGGCTGTCCCTGATCGGAGAGGTTGCCATGACAACATACCTTGTTATATTCTGATTAAATTTCCGTAATATGTAATAAATTCGGCGGAGTGGCAGGCGTTACGAGCTCAACTGCAGGCATTTTCAGAGATTTTATTGTAGCGCAGCCATCCAAGGCTACGCTTCTGTTCTGATCAGACAGGAGAATGAATGGATGGTATTCAGACAGCTCTGAGACAGTCTGCAAACTTTCACAATGGGAATGTCATTTAAAGTTTCAGCATTATGCAACATTCAAAAAAATGTTCAGAGTTGCCGCCATATCTTTGTTCAGTCGCTAGTTTGACTGCAAACAAGAAAACGAACACTTGGACATACATCATTGTGATGAGAACTACTTCAAATGACAAAAACCCTCTTTGGAAAAAGATCAAAGTACATTTCAATGTAATTGGATTTTTCTGTCTCATTCGATTACCTGAAGAGGACAGGGTTTATGACATATACTGCATCCAACCACCAGGGGGCGATGGACATTTTTTGGCCTTAGTTTTCATGCACTTGCATTGAACAGAAGAGAGTTTCTCGGAAGCGTCACATCCGTAGGATGTTCCTCGCGAGATAGGTGTGGTGACAAAAAAAAATCAGTCAGCTTTCCTAGACATCATAGGAACTCGGGAAAGGTTTCGTTTTTTAAGTTTTGTTTAGTGCTGTCAACGCTAACGTGTTGATGCATACAATAAAAAAATAAAAAATAAAAAATTCTGTCATCTTTCAGTTGAGATTACATTATATGATCACACTCTTATTCATGCAAATGCTTTTAAACCATTCAAGCACGACAAGACTAAAGACAATGTGCTGACTGGAAATGTCCTAACACTCAAAACGCACAGAAAGATGCGCGCCAGTATCGCATGCACGAGTTTGAAATTTCGTACTGGAACGAATAATAGCATGCACAATAATGCCAATCGTTTCACTTTGTCAAATATCCTCATAAATGTTCTAAATGTATTCTTAAATGAAAGTTGTGAGAGAAAATGGGATGCATGTGAGGTGTGCAGCAGCAGCAGATCTTAAAGTGACATCAGCCACTAATCTACATTTATTTGGAGATTAACTGTGAAATGATTACATTATAAAATATTAAAACTAGTGCTGGGCAATGATTAAAATGTTTAATCGCGATTAATCGCACGATTTTCTGTGATTAATTGTGAATATTCGCAGTATGCACAAAATTCAATAATGAATACAAAAGTGCTGCTAAATGAACAAAAGTGCAATAACATATGTTATATGATTTGCAAACACTTTAAACAAATAAGGTGCTTTTTACAGGAGTTAAAAGTTAGTAACAGTTACAGTATTTCTTGTAAATATCAACTTAAACATTAATTAAATCAAATTAAATTAAATTGGTGGTATACATATATTGATTCTGTAGTAATAATCTCATCAGTGTTCTGTCAGCTTTAACATAGGCCGACTTAAATCTACATATTTGTGTTGTGTACATATTTTCTTTCTTTTGGAACTATTTTCGTCGGTGAAATCATGGGTGAAATGGAACCGGCAGCGCGAGCCTCAACGCGACTTGTTAACGTACCAGAGGCAGAGATACACTCATCAATCGCTGTTTACATTGAATATAATAAAAACATCAAAAAATCTGAATCATTCTCACGTTTCTGGTTATTTTTATATTTTATTTGTCCCATTTGTCCCAGACAAAAAATGTCAAGCAATGTAATTGGCTACAGACAGCACTGTATTCTCCTGTGACCAATGGTTTGTCTGTATGTGTATTCAGAGGCAGTGAGCAACGGCCTTTCAATATAATAATAAATAATTAATGCGCGATAAAATAATTGTCGGTGTTAATTAATTGATGCGCTAATGCGATAATGTGTTAACTTGCCCAGCCTTAATTAAAAGATATAAAAAGTTATATTAAAAATGTATTATCAATTGCAATTAATCACAGAAAAAAATATGTTACAAATGTAGTTGAAAATCGATTGACAGCACTAGTTTTGTTACAAACTTCACAATACAAAATGTCGCAACACAAAATTTTGTCGCAATACAAAAAAATGATAAATGCATGTAAATTTGGTAACACTTTATAATACTTTTCCATAATTTCTGAATAACTACACTGGAACAAATGAGTAATGCAATATTACCATTCTAGTTACTAACTAATATTAACTAACGCAACTCAGATTAACTGATTAGTAAATAATATCATGATATATTATATGATACATGAACAAAAAGTAGCTCTTTTAGTAGATAAAAGTAGCTCTTCTTTGAATATATTAGTTATGTCCTATGGCTGATTTCTGATTCGTTCTGATTCCGTTATTAGTAGAATTAATGAAGAATTCCCAGTTGTCATCCAGTTCCATCCCAAAAACATTTTTGCACACTATCAAACCCCAAGCCTGCATCCAAGCCCTCTACGGACCTTACCATCAGGACCAAGACTTATGCTCCAGAGTCTCGACCCATCATGGCCGCCGTTCCTGAGTCTCGTCATGACCGCCACTCCAGAGTCTTCACCCAAGATGACTGCGCCCAAGGCAGAACCATTAGCCAAGATGGCCGAAGTCACGCCAGAGCCCTCTGCAAAGAGTACGGCTCCTGGAAATCAGTTCTCACCAGAACCAGCTGGGGAAAACTGGCTAATAGACATTTGGTCAACACTAGCAATGTCTCCAGTACCTATCCAGATTCCTGTCACATCTCCAGTCCCCATCCAGATTCCTGTGGAGTCTCCAGTCCCTGTCCAGAGTCCTGTGGAGTCTCCAGTCCCCGTCCAGATTCCTGTGACATCTCCAGTCCCTGTCCATAGTACAGTCATGTCTCAAGTCCCTGTCTAGAGTCCAGGGATGGCTGACCAGACTTCAGTGATGGCTATAGCTCCTCACCAGAGCCCAGAGAGGACTTTGTCTCAAGAGAGGACTTTGTCTCCTGTCCAGAGTCTGGAGAGGGCTCTGTCTCCTGTTCCAAATCTAGAGAGGGCTTTGTATCCTGTACCAAGTCTGGAGAGGGCTCAGTCTTTGCCTCCTAATCTGCTGGCATTGCAGGGTCCCCTGGATGCTTTCCACTCTGTGAAGCCATATTATTGTCAGACTCCAGGGTGCCCACCCCAGGGACCTATGTGGCACAAGGATGCGCCTTCCATGGAGGGAGCGCGGTAATGTCAGGGCTATAAAAAATGTTTGGAACTATAAAGGAAGTTGCCCCCCAGGACTGAATTTGAGGAATCCTGGACTAAAATGATTACATCACATTTTAAAAGGACAAATCACTGTGTTTTCCCGGCTGAAATCTAACTTTTTAAAGTGCATGTAATCATACTTGATTAAAAAGCCCACAAAAAGACAAGATGTGATGATTAAAGGCAAACATAAGGGTATATATAGAGGGGCACAAAGCAATTAACACGAGAGCAAAGGCGTGTTAGGTTTGAAAGTTAAGAACATATTGAGAGGAGGCAGGAAAAAACCTTGACATTATCATTTGTAAAACAAATCAGCTATTTAAGCAATGAGTCACATGACCTTGGTCCTATTCAGATTGCTGGAGTTAAGAAAATGCCATTGCGTGGATGCAAACCACAATTGTATCACAGACTCTGTCTCTCAATGGAGAACTTTCTGCTCCAGTGAAATCACAAAATAAAGTGCAACCAAATTATGCTGAATTCTTTGGAAAGCAAATGTGATTTTTAGTTGTTAAAAAAAGGAAAAAATCCCTCAAGCAAGAATCAATCTGATGTCATGTGACACTTATGTTAAAACACATTCTCTTAATTATTAGTAAGCCATTCGTGGGTTTATCTCCACCATGAATTGTAAACATTGAGCCTCCTAGGATTCATCTAAACACTGACAGAGATGACTCAGATGTGTCAATCACATTCCAGCTCAACTAATAGCGAACATTTGTGGTGTGGCTACTGTAGACTGGAGCCAGAGGATGTTTAGCCGGAGTGGGCTATTGCTCATAAGTTACATGGGAAAAGACATTCTGCTTCAGTTACAGAAGTTCAGTACCTTCAAAGATTAAATAGGTCATAAACATGTTAAAGTGAACGAGCATTGCATATGAAAGAAAATGAATTGAATTGTTGAATTGCAGTAATTGAAGAAAAAATGCATTAAAGGGATAGTTCACCCCAAAAATATAAAATTTTGTGTTTCAAACCTGTAGTACCATAGCCTGACAAGCCAGACCCACATCAAGATGTTTGGTCTGTAAACTTACCATTGACAGCTCAATCCGAGGGGCGGGATAAATGGTTGTCTTTCAAACTCCCTCTGCACGCGATAGGATAGCGCTACAACCAACCAGAGCAACGAAGGTGAAGCAGAGCTTGTTGACAGATTAAACATTCGCCGTATCCGGTCGGCAAAACTCCGAACACATCTTCCCTTTTTAAGAATTACTTCAGTGCCGGTCTTTGTTCTTTTCTCAGAGAAAAGCTTAACTCAAGTCTTCCAGAGTCGCGGTCAAAGCTGATTCGAAAGACCGCCGTTCGCCAGCTTCTGTGTTTACTAGCAGTATGCAAGCGCAACTCGGCCGTCGTCATTATGGCCCCGCCCACCGACTCTATACACGATGTGATTGGCCCGGCAAGAGTTAGGGGAATACAGCTCAGAAGGGTATTGAGAGTTGCTAGACGACACTCGCGGGCATATTGGATTTGCTGCCGCTAGGGTGCGTCTAGATTTCTAGGCTAGTAGTACCCTTCTTTAATCCATCTTCGGAACTCAAATTTACAGACAGCAACGTTCTTGCAGCTTTCAAGGCCCAGAAATCTAGTAAAGACATCATTAGAATTGTCCAAATGACTCCAGTGGTTCAACCTTTACCCCATTCAACAATGTCCATGTCATTCTCCATAATTGTTGACATAGTAAAAATAGTGCAGAGCTTCCGGGTTCTACGTCAGGTTGACAGCTTATTATTGGCCAATGCTGTTCATGTGATCACGACATGCGTGACTCAGGAGCAAGCCAAAAATATATTTTTCCAAAAATATCTTGATGAGCCAATGTGTGTCTGGTTTGGAATGACGTAGGTGAGTAATTAATTACAGAATTTTCATTTTTGGGTGAACTATCCCTTTAACAGTGCTCACATTTTAATACATTGTATTTGAGGGGCTTGCATTTTTAGGGACTGAAATTCAACCTGACTGTATATTTAAGCTGTAAAAATTCAAATTCAAAACATTTCACACATTTTCATTATTAAATATTAAATAATCCATATTCATCTTCCAGGCTTCACTTCCAAAATATCCAGTCTTTTTAAAAGCCTATAGTAGTTTATTAAGCCTATACGTTTTATAATACGTTTTAATATTTGACAGGCAATTTAACTGCATCTTCATTTCGCCTGAACGTGTACAGCTCTGGTTGTTATGGTGACAGCTGATATATTTTTCTAATTCTTTAGGCCTACCACCATTCTATCTCTCTCTTTCAGCAAATCAGATAATGCCATTCACAAGCACTTGGCACTCAAACACATCTGCGATTGAACAGATCTAACAAAGGCATGCATGAAAGAAGAGAAGCTCTTCTCTTCCCCCTCACGTCCTTCACCCGCACTCCTCTCAGAGGCCTGAATATTTGTTAACACAAACCGCAAATTACATGCTTTTTCCATCGGATGACACAGCAGTAGTGTTTGACTGACAGGCTGGTAAATTATATTTTTTATCAAGTAAAAGGGGTTTCCCTTTTTGGTACACTTAAAACCAGGCTCAGACGCTGATTTTTAAGGAAATATGAAGAATTTTGTGTAAGGTGAAACCAAGAGACTATGTAATTCTAACCCATTTGATCGCACTGCTGGTAGGAACAATATCTGTAGTTTTTCTTTCCAATGTTAATGGGGGCGTATGTCATTTATTGTTGGTAATTTCTTCTCTTTAATGTGTGTGCTTGTGTTTCCCTGCTGCCCAACAGCCTGCTGGGAAATTGAGTTTTTGTCTGGTCTCCTCTGTTCCTCTCTACAGGAGCCTAATTGATGAGTTTGTAGAGAGGAGCTTCCATTTATACAAAGAGAGCTGCCTGTTCACCAGTGAGAGCATGGCCTGTCTGCTTTCCCAGACAATGTTGAATGTGTTGAGCCGTAATGCTGCTTTAAGGATGCCTGTATGCATACACTGAAGCTTGGTGTGACCCATTGTTGTTGCTTGATGACACTTTTGTTTTTACTAACCCTGCTTTTCTCCTCTTTTGGGGATAGTAGGGTAGTCAGGGAAAGGATTTGTTGTTTATTTTATTCTTTTGTATTATAGGTTAGTTAGATTACCTTAATCTAAGGTAGTTTACCCTTTTGTTTGTTCTTTTGGATTTAATCCCCCCTTCTGAAGTGCCTTATCTTGATTTCTTTGAGTTATTTTTACTGTTATCAACTTTATTCTTAATTGCTGTAAAAATTAAAATCTTGAATAGAAATCGTGTGTGTGTGTGTGTGTGTGTGTGTGTGTGTGTGTGTGTGTGTGTGTGTGTGTGTGTGTGTGTGTGTGTGTGTGTGTGTGTGTGTGAGAGAGAGAGAGAGAGAGAGAGAGAGAGAGAGAGAGAGAGAGAGAGAGAGAGAGAGAGAGAGAGAGAGAGAGAGAGAGAGAGAGAGAGAGAGAGAGAGAGAGAGAGAGAGAGAGAGAGAGAGAGAGAGATAACTCTCTCTTATTTGTGGGGATACATTCTCTTTCCTTTTAACAACATATGTCTCTCCTGCCACCCCTAGACAAGAAGGGGATGTAACAATTACTCAAATCAACACAATAAAACATTTTATCACCATGAAAACTTCCTTACAACAGACTCAAGGACAATATTTGTTTTCGAAGTCTTTGTATTCAAAGGTTTTGACATTTTCTTAAAGTCAAAAGAGACTTCAGAGGAGAATATTTTAAAATCCCCCCTCCCCCTGACTCGAGGTTGCCAGATAGCCTGTAGGATCAGTAGGAACGTTTGTAGCTGCAGCTGTGGTAACTAGAGCAGATCTGGCAACCCGGATGCCCAAACACTACTTTTTGACTTTTTTTTATTGGTCGATAGGTGGAGGGCGGAGCTTCAGGCCAAAACACAACATGACAACATGTCAACATCAGTTGAGGGCTGCAACAACAACTTTAAAAGACAGTATCCTGGCCGGACTACTGTTGTCAGTGATAGAAGTATTTGAAATTAATATGATTTCTTAATGTCTATTGACAAATCAGGGCCATTTTTTGATTCATTGAAATATATTTCTTATATACAGGTCCTTTAATGCATTGGTTAACATGAACTAACCATGAACAACACCTCTGTTTGGCATCTATTAATCTATTAATATTAACAGTGCAATTAGTTCACATTAGTTAATGCATTAGTTGACATTAACTAGACATGAACAATGCCTAAAGCTTTACTGTTTTTGTAAGGTTATCTAACTGTACATATTTACATTAGTTTATAATATATTATTCCTCTACTTTGAATTGCCGCTCTGTTGCAAAGCTACCAGCGTCATTCCAGTCACTCTCCATCTTTGCAAGTCTGACAGCTGTCAATCAATCCGTCACTGTGGGACTTGGGTTTTTGATTTTTTTATTTATGAATGAACTTTTATTTGTCTGTTATGGGTTTTATATAGTTGAGAAGTGGGTAGGTTTAGGGTAGGGGTGGGTTAGTTGCTCCAAAATAAAAAAGTAGCCTAAATGTAGCTTGACAACAAGTGCAAATGTTTGTGTTTTCAGGCCCCAAAATGATACTGCCATGTAAAAAAATGGCCAAACCACATACAAAATAGTTTTTTTTACCTGTCAGCCTGTCTGATTTCCTTGTTAATTGCCACTGATTTGAGTTACACAGCTTTGTGTAGTTGAGTTGCTCATTATATATTTCTCTGCTGGCCCTGTCAAAATCATATATATTAGGGGTGTAACGGTTCACAAAATTCACGGTTCGGTTCGATACGATACACTGGTGTCACGGTTCGGTTCGGTACGGTTCGGTATGTTTTAGATACAGCAAAAAGAAAAAATTGGCAGAAATTACCTTTTTTTATTATTATTTTATTAAAACTAACAAAGTATGATTTTTTGTTGTTGTATGATTTTACCCATCTTCTATGTAGTTACAGGAATAAGACATTAGCGTGTGCGGTGCGTGTTGCGTTGCGTGTGCGGTGCAGGAGCCCCACACCCTGTAGTGCTTTCACACATATGCTGCGTTTGCAGTCCGCAACTGATCCGCTGTTGCATATCACAAACACAGCATTTATTCATTATTTTTTATTTAAAATCCAAAAGTTTTTACTGAACATGCCTCGTCAGAATTCCATTTTTCTTTGTTTACTCTTTAATAGAAGTCAGGTTACGTAGCCTACTACATTTAAACAACATTTTATTAAATTCATTTATTCATATTTATATACTTTAGATTTAGCTCACACAAGTGGCAAAACATTTAAACATAGTTTATAGCCTTAAATCACAAACATTTTAAAATAGAAACTTACAATAGTCTATTCAAAAACAGCCGACTCTCGTCTTTTCTTTCGTTTTTACACCCTTTTAAAAGAAATCCTGCAGGTCAAAAAGAACTTTGCTTTTCACCTCCAAGAAAGTACGAGTGCTCTCCATTATGGCACTTTTTTTTAACCTAAATGCCAGGTAAGGTGTCGTTTTGTTGCTTTACTTGAGAAAAAAAAAGCCATGTGTTGACTTTGAAACAAGAGTATATTTTAAATGAGATGCATCTGTGGTGAAATTACTAGATTTTCGCGTCAGTACTTGTTTATTTTAATGCGAACAATGTTCTACCACTTTAATGCAGCAGCGCAGCAAAAAATAGACTCGGCACGAAAACGATCCGTGCACTGCTGCAGACGCAACGCTCCTGGAACGGACTGACGGACCGCATCCGCGTGCAGTGTGAAAGCTGTCATCCGTTAACATGGGTACTGAAAAAAATACGCACCGCACACGCACTGCAGACGGAGTATGTGTGAAACGGGCGTTAGGTCTCATATCCGCGGCTATAAATGGACCACTCGCCGCGGTGATGTCTTTTGCCATTTGAATAAGTTGGAAATGTCTGTCTAAATGCTGCGGGGATAGTTTGTGGCTGTTTCTCCTTTTTATCGTCTTGTTGTCGGCGTAAAGACAACAAGATCGTCTTGTTGTCGGCTTTGATTGACATGACATGAATTATTCCCGCTGCTGTACCATCAGCAAATGTGACATACCGTTGTTTTTTAATCCATCAATCTTGCCAACACCATCATAGCTTACCAAGAATCCAAAGTTCACCCAAACACCAGACCTGTTGGTTATTGGAGGATCTTCTATTTCTGGTTTGTTAAACGCAATAGCCATTTTGCCACGAGCATTCAGCGCGTAGCCTACTGAGTAAGCGAGCACCTGACTGAGCAGCCTAAAACATATTTGGTGTTTTTTTTTCTTCCTTTCACTTCGGCGGTGTCAGGGGCATTGCCTGTTATGTCGTTTTGGTTATTGGGCTACCTTGTTGAACGCATATTATTATATTTCACACACTTTTTTATTTTCCAAATCTAATTAATTAGTCCAAGAACCGTTCGGTACATAATGCGTACCGCGTACCGAACCGAAAGCCTCGTACCGAACGGTTCAATACGAATACGCGTATCGTTACACCCCTAATATATATATATATATATGTTACCATTATATTTCCAGAAAGAATGTTTTTTTTTTTGTGAGGCTGAGCTGTATTTTCCATATGTCATCATCTAAACGCATCACAGCTCCGAGGACCAGCACTAGAAGAATAGCTTGCCTTCGATTGAAGCTGCTATTTTCCATTGGACCATAGCTTTGACTGACGTGGGTTATCAGCCAATCAAATTTTGATGTGTAGCGATAGAACGGCCCAGAGGCCCAGCAATGTGTCGGCGCGCTACCCCCGCTGATGTTATCAGCTGTTTGAACTTTTCACGGATTGTGAGCGTTCTATGTGAAATGAGCTATGGCCGCTGCAGATGAGGGGCTGTGTTCGAATGATCGATCCTGATGTCAAGCCGGTAATGTAACAAGCAGTGTTTTTTCTGTTTCTGTTTCGTTTGATGTTCTTGTTGGTCCGTGTTTTTGTTTGTTTAAGAGTATTTGTGCCAGTGAGCTGATTTTGATTCATTTCACCATTTGCCTCAAGTGTCACCGCTATATATATATATAGTATGTGACCCTGGACCACAAAACCAGTCATAAGGGTATTTTTTGTTTGTTTGTTTTTTTTTTTTGTTTATTGAATAAATAAGATTTTCATTGCTGTATGGTTTGTTAGGATAATATTTGGCAGAGATAAAACTATTTGAAAATCTGGAATCTGAGGGTGTAAAAAAATCTAAATATTGAGAAAGCCTAGCCTGGAAGCCAGCCGAACTTTGCCCCGCCCACAAAAATTTTTGGTCGGGCAGTTCGATCTGGACTCGATCCATAGAAGAGTAATCATGCTTGAAAAGAAACTGTTCGGACCAATGAAATCATCAGGGCGGGCTTTAGACGATGACGGACAGATGATCAACAGTAGAGTAATCATGCACGTCATCAAAGGGGCTTGGATTATATTTACTCGGATTATAATTCACACTCATGCGTCTATACATCACATAATAGTCGCTTCAACAAGCGGACATAGAAAACAAGCCGCGGGGGAAAAACGCGGACTTGGCAACACAGTGCAGTTGAGCTCTGTTGACATTTGACAATGCTTCGCTCCGTTGCTCTGATTGGTTGTAGGTCTATCCAATTGAGGTCTTTCGTGGTTCAGTTGAAACACACCCCACAGCCCAATGGAGCAGTTTCAGACTCATATTCTGACTACAATTGAGTATGACCACGTCAGGCTAGAGAAAGCCTTTAAAATTGTCCAAATGAAGTCCTTATCTATGCATATTACTAATAACTTTTTGATATTTTTTAAGTAGGAAATGTATTTTCAAATTTTCTAAATATGTTCATGAAACATGATATTTCCTTAATATTCTTAAAATATGATTTTAAGTATCAATAATTTTGACTCATACAATGTATTGTTGGCTATAGCCACAAAAGTACCCGTGAGACTTATGACTGGATTTGTGGCTTGCTTGTCCGTTTTTCTCATTATATGGAGGTTGCTCTGTTTCTGTGTTAAGTGTTTAAAGTTACCTGATTATTTTGTTACTTTTTGTATTATTATTTTTTTTCCATTAAACACCTACTGCTTCAATTAGATTCTCTATTTTTCATTCTCTGCGTCAGCCCAGTGTGACAGTTTCTCAAAAGTTTGAAAATGCAATTTAGAGGTTATGATGAAATCACATGTGCCAAATGAAGAAATGGTAATATTACTGCTGATAAAGTTTTGCTCTCTTTTAAAGCCCTGTGGAGCTTTGAGCAGCTGAAGGATTTAGACAAAAATGAGAAGGATTGTTTTTCAAACTTGAGTTCCCCAAGACTCTAAAATTATTAGTCTAAAAGGTCTTCGCAGAATTTGAAGCCAACACTACTTTATGAATGTTGAATATTTAGCAGGGGGACTGTGTAAGCCAGATTTATGAGGGAGTTTGTCTTGTGCAGTCAGACTTATTGGCAATAAAGTCTGTTCCACATTGCAGTTTAGGGTGCTTGCAGGCTTTTGCAAGTGTTCTGGTGCAGATGTTTGATGTTAGAGTTTGATATTTGGTCATTGTCACGGAAATACTGACATTAAAACCTGTCCATCTTGGTCAGGACTGCAGCTTCCTAAAAACTGTATCAGTTGCGCAAATAAAATAGTGTTTAATATAATGTAAATACATTTGTATTTAATAGATAATAATGTTTTATATCAAAAATACTCTAGCTTAAATATTATGGTGCCAGAGGCCTCCCCTATCTCATTCACATTCTCTTCTGGACTGTAATAGTGATGGCCTTTCTTTAATCTTTAATTACACTAGGGCGGCAATCATTCTCTATTGGCTTCAATCCACAGCAGCGACTTCCGCTTCATCCCATGGAATGCCGATTGCTCGCAGGTCGTCCATTAAAAGTCCTTCGCCAGGTGATTTGTGCAGGCTGCCAGATGATGGTGGTATGTGATGATGATGATGGTATAAAAAATCTGCTCAAACTAAACCCTTCCAAGCTCCAAAAGATAAAATATGCTTTATTTTATACTTTTCTTATTGTTATTAAAATATCAGGAGAGTTTTTACTATTGTGGCAGTTTGAGATCCATCAGTGTGTTAGACGATAGAGCCGGGTCACTAAAGACCTGAATACGTAATAATGATTGGCGAAACATTCATGAATTTAAGGGTTCATTTAGCGATTTCCCTTTGCATCGCATTGCTTTCCATCTCTGCTGAGATCATTAAAACATACCCAAGCTCGTTTATGGTACAAGTACTATGATAATATCATTGATAACTCAGGAAGCATGAAGGAACACTGTGTGTTTGCATGCTCTCATCATGTTACTGTTGGTTTTCTTGATGGTTTCCTGGCTCCTGGAAGTCGCACAAATCCAGGCAATTATACTGGAGTTGTTTTGAGAAAGAAAGCCATTTCCATTATTCCATGAAACATTCATGAGCAAGCCAGTGAATGGTCTGTGATCTATTATTATGAAGATTGAAGGATCTTCACTCCTTAAAAGTGCATGGCCACGCCATTCTAACGTCGAAAAAAAGGTGAATAACATATCACCATAAATCACCTGGCAAGAGCAAACCATAAGACAAAAAAAACTAATGCAATAAACGCACAAAATTACAGTGCCCCTTTAGAGACATGGTAATGAAAAAATATTAAATGGGAGGGAATATTATATTTCAATGTGTTCTCTCGCAAATGCTTTGCATTCCCCCGAGAAACATTGCATCCACTCGCAAACCGTTTGCATTAGCCTGAGAAAATGTGTGTTCGCTGAAAAAAAAAACCTTTTGAGTTCTTTGTGAGTGAACGCAAATTTTCTCAAGGGAACACAAAACTTTTGTGAGATGGAAATGCAAAAGCATTTAAATGAATCTTTTTTCTATCACCATGTCACTTTTAATGGCTCTGTACAAAATAAACAAATTCAATAAAATAAAAAAAAGTTTCCGATTGTGCCCATTCACACCAAGAACAAGAACCACAAAGATAACTATAATAAGAATGTTGGCATCTACACCAGCCTCCTGTTTGTTATAAGCACCATTTTTACCATACTTTCAATACAAAAATGAAAATATGGAAAATATTCAATATGAAAATTGTTTCAAATAAAAGCATTTTTTAATATAAAAAAATACAACATTTGGTCTTCAAAATACCTTTTTTTCCGAAAGATTCATCTTGAAAAGGGGATTCATCTCGTCTTCTATTCAGAACAATATGATACATATTCATCTCATTGTGGTTGACGTCAGGATGTTTGCTAACAGTATATCACTGCAAAAGAAAAGGAAAAAGAAGAGCATTGCTGTGAGAATATCGAGGCCTTTAGCTCTATTGACTGCCCATTCATCCAGAGTGTGTTTCCCTCTCTATAGCCTAAAGATGCTGGTATAGGCCTCTTCATTCCTGTTACCCTACATAAGACAAGCGGTTTTAAAAATGCAAGGATGTCAAAACTAATCAGGGCATTCCTGACATTTATCCAGTAAGCCAGTGAAACGCAACTACAGGGATTTATTCTGTATAATGCAAAAAGAGTCGTCTCAGACAGAGTGGCCAATTTCTCATTCGTGCAGAGACAGCTGATGGGTTGCCATTGCTTTTCTCTCGCTGGTGTCACTATTGATTTGTGAGTGGGCTTCCCCGGTTTTCCTTGACTCTGTGGTGGAGGAGCTCATTTTAATGAAGACGTGGAAAGAAGGGATAGAATTATTGAGTTATGCGTGATTAGTGGGGGGAATTCTGGGGTCCCTGGCCTGTTTTCAGACTACTTACACAATCGACCTCCAGATCCACCCTCGGATGATAAGAGCATGACTGTGTCAGAACTACAAATTTGACAAGTATCAGACCTACAAATGCAATTCAGATAGCTAGACGGTTCTCAGTTCATTGGGTGATTGGGTTGATGCAATCTTTACAACATTACATCCATTGTCTTTTTCTGTGAAAGAGACCGTATTCAGTTTATTTCAGTTGAATGTTTCAGTATGACATTTCAAAGAAGCCACAAAAGACAGTGTTGCATGAAGGAAAGCCTTTTTTTGTGGCAGATAAAGGTAGAAACATTCGCATTTGCACTTTCAAAGCTTCTTGCTGTAAAGTTTTACATCACTCTGATACTGACAGCGGGCTAAGTGATGACATCTTGTAACTCTTGGTAAGGATTTCTGTCTTTGAAAATAGCAGCAGATGGGAAGGCAACGAATATCATAACTATAGATGGTTTTTATATCGCATCTGAGTGTGGCTGCAAAACTTTTGAAATCCGCTCCATTAGGCCTCAACAGTTTCTAACCCAGAAAAGTACACAGAGGACCACTAACATACAAGATCAAGAGTTAATGGAACAGTAAACCGAAAGAAAATACTTTCTTTGACTTCTCTTGAACACATGAGAGTTTTTGTGGAATCTTCATGTGGCTTTAAAGGAAAAGTTTGCCCAAAATGGCAATTCTGACATCATACCTCATTTTGTTCCGAACCTGTCTTCTGTGGGACATAATAGAAAATATCTGGAAGTATGTTGGTGACCACCAGTGACTTCCACTGTTTTCAAATTAGATTCTCTAGTTTGAATTGGCATGCCACATTCCCTTATAACACATCATACCTTATATCATACCTAGCTGCAGCTATCAACGCTCCATTTCTGCTTCTGAATGCAAATTAAATTATTAGCCAAGAGAAAAACTAATTTTTTGCAGCACTTTTCCCACAAAGTAAAAGAATATGAAATTGTCTGTATAATGCTGTCTTCAGATTTAGGTTATCGCTCCCTGAACCTGCAAGTGTATGTGTTTAAAGACCCTGCAGAGATGTTCTAATGGGCTTTTATCCGTGAAATACTGCTTGCAAGGATTTTATGGTAATGTTCTGTGATAAGCGTCGAGGCTGAGAGCAGGGTTTAGAGATGATCGGGCAATGGGGAAAACTGTGGGTCAGCGAATCTGGAAAGTTGCATCAAAGATAAATTGGTCTTTAGACCTTGATGGCATTATTATCACTATTGTTGGGAAATAAACATTCATTTACATCCAATATATATTCACATTTAAAGGTCCGTTGTGTAATTTCTACACCATTAGTGGCACCAAACTGAATTGCAACAATAATGATAGTTTTCAAATAGATTTTGGTTGAGCCCGAAGCTGACAAACCACAGCATTATGGTAGCAAAAATCATCTTTCTCCATTGGTGGCCATTCAAAAGCATGTAAATATTTTATGCTATGATTGCTGTTTTGGCGGTACCCATTCTGAAGGGCTCTTAACAGCTTGAAACATTCTTTCTCTATAAGACTTTATTGACGTCACAGGATAGAAGTACGCTGTCTTCAAGTCCATAAAGCAAACCGTAAAAAAAAAAAAAAAATGTGTTATTCACTTATCTACACCATATCGCTAAATCAATAAATCCAGGGGTTCCAATCACCTGCTTCCAACTTTGTGGGAACAGTTTGGGGATGGCCCCTTCCTGTTCCAACATGACTGTGCACCAGTGCACAAAGCAAGGTCCATAAAGACCCGAAAAGACCCTCAACCCGACAGATCACCTTTGGGATGAATTAGAGCGGGGACTGTGAGTCAGGCCTTCTCGTCCAACATCAGTGCCTGACCTCACAAATGCGCTTCTAGAAGAATGGCCCAAAAATTCCCACAAACACACTCCTAAACCTTGTGGAAAGCCTTCCCAAAGGGTGGGCCAACTCGATATTAAGAATGGGATGTCATTAAAGTTCATGTGCATGTAAAGGCAGGCGTCCCAAAACTTTTCGCAATATAGTGTTTGCACACTTGCTTTCCTCCCATGCATCTCAGTCAAACTTTATATTAGGCCTTAAAGGTCCCGTTCTTCGCGTGTTTTCGAAGCTTTGATTGTGTTTACAGTGTGCAATATAACATGAGTTCATGTTTCGCGTGTAATAAAACACAGTATTTTTCACACAATTTACTTATCTGTACAGCGCTGTTTCCTCTGTCCTAAAAACGGCCTGATGATTTCCTTGTTCTATGAAGTCCCTCCTTCAGAAATACGTAACGAGTTCTGATTGGGCCAGCGCTTCCCGTGTTGTGATTGGACAGCAGCTTAGCGCACTTTGCCCGGAAAGGTCCTGCCTCTTACCATAACGGGGAGATGCAAGCGCTGAATGCGCGCTCTTCTCCATTTGAGAGAGCAACAAGACCACGCCCCCTATTTTACGTGTTCTTGTGGGCGGAGGGTTAGTCAACAAACGGTTCTAGTGACGTCATTACATCCCTGAACTTCCTGCTGTAGTCCAAACCGGCCGATCGCTGTAGGCTTTGAAAGGGAACTTCTGTTAAATAAAATATCTCGCTTGGCATTGAACTTTGAGCTTTATCATTTTACAGGTATTATTTATGCTCCAACAGCAACATTACACACTAACTAAAGTTTGAAAGACGGAATCGCGAAGAACGGGACCTTTAACTACTGTGTACTTATAATGTATACATATTGGTGCATTGTACTTTGATTTAAAGTAGGTGCATTTAATTAACATTTGTAGTTACACTGTTACCTTCACCTGGATGCCAGCCGAACTGGAGTCTGGAATCGATCCATAGAGGAGTGATTAAATCATCAGGGCATCAGTGCAGGACAGATGATCAACAGTAACGTAATCATGCACGTCATCAAAGGGGTTTGGATTATATTTGTTTGAATCCTAAACGGAGAGCTTGTTCGTATATGCATTCACCTTCACTATTTCTCTCAGAAATGATGATCATGTTGCTAAGTAACTGTGTATCCTTAAATTAGTTTCTTTTTTTACAACACCGGTAAAGATTGTTTATTCCAGCGCAGGTGCAGACAGGGTTGCCAAGTTTTTACATCAAAACCCGCCAACTACTAGTCCAAAACAATAGCTTCTCGGGGGGTTCTCTGGAGAAAAAAAATGACGTTTGGGGGTTAAAATGTGTTATTTTGGCAAGGTTGCCTGCTAAAATTCACACTCATTGGTCTATATATCACATAATAGTCGCTTCAACCCACGGACATAGAAAACAACCCGCGGAAAAAAACTCAGACTTGGCAACACAGTGCAGTTGAGCTCTGTTAGCATTTGACAACTAGTGTAATGCGTCGCTACGTTGCTCTGGTTGGTTTTAGGTCTATCCAATTGAGGTCTTTGAAACACGTCCCATAATCACAGTGGAGCAGTTTCAGACTCATATTCTGACTACAATTGAGTATAACCATGTCAGGCTAACCTTTACCCCTAATCTTAACCTAACTATACCCCAAAACCTAACACTATAACTCCTAAAGTGAACGATACATCAAAACCATTAGGATAAATTTGGAAACTATCCAGAACAACATGTAGCTCAGTTAATCCAAAAGTCTTAGTAGTTAAGGCCACCTAATATACAATGTAAACCTAATCTCTACAGTCTTAAAAATGAGAGGTTGTTTGGGAAACAAAAAATGTTTCTTCTATTGCATCACTGCAAAAAAACGCCTTCTGGAACTTTTATTTTAAGAGCATTTAAAATTGTTTTTAAGAGTGTCTATAATATATGTGATATTATCTATATTATAGATGAGCGTTCCCGCCATGATCACATTAACATGTTCTTTTCAAAGGCACCACTTGTGTATCATCTAAAATTCAGAGTTCCACATTTATAAATAAGACTTTGCCCAGTCGTTTATGTGCTTGGAACACCTAATTATGATCTTTCCTAATTATTTTATTCGGTTGCAGTTACAGCTCAGGTAATTGGCACACAATTAATGAGAACCCAGGAGCAAAGAAGGCAAAAATCTCATACTTTCGGGGGGGTTCTGCACTCGCCAAACAAGTGCTATTGAGTTCATGTGAATGCTAACAGAGAGTTTCCACGTATTATATAAACTCAGTTGGATGACTCAGCCCATCCGAGGTGTCTGCCACCCGTGTACACATGCTTCCGTTGTGTTGGCTATACAAACACTGACTCAACATATTGTGTCAGTTCTCCCCAGCAACTGCCAGAGCAAAAGAAGCAGCCATCTAAAAACTGCTCATGTCATGTATTATTGACGGATGACAGAAGGGAAGAGAGACAGAGGGAGAAGGAAGATAAGATGCACACATAGGCATTTCACGCTGCACTTACCCGTCGTTCTGAACCTTGCTTTTAAGCCTGGCTATTGGAACATTTCACTCTTGTAATTTATAAGGGAGATTAATCTTTTCATCCGAGGTTATGAAACCCTGCTCCAAACTTTAGTACTGTAAAACGATGTAGTGTTAAAATGTTCTGGTTAGATGCTTATCAACACACACACTCATATTGAAAGCATGTGCCTCATATCACAAACTTTGTACGGTCACACAAGCCAAACAATCTGTGCTTCCTTACTTTTTCTTGAGTGTGTGTGAGGACAGCTGCTCACTCCGGCTCACACAGGACAATCAAACCATTTTGATTTGGAAAACAAAGTCTTAGAAAATTATACATGCTTTCTGCTCAGCTGAATATCTCTCGTGTTCTACGTTGTCTAATTGTCATTGCGATCCACAGTTTTGTCTGGCATAATGCCACTTTGACTGTTGGATAGAAGTCTGCCGCACCCTTCTGAAAACATACTGGTAGGGAAAACCGGGGTGGCGAAAGTAACGCGGGACGAAAGTAACAAAGCGATTTTCTCAGAGAAAAATCATGTGATTTCGTCAAGGTTTACCGCGGTTGGGTCTGAAATATAGTTTTTGAGTACGGAAAGTAAATTACTGAAGCTGTACTTTTTTTTCTAAATACAAGTTCTCGTTTCATGTGTCACAGTAATGATCACTCTACAGATTATTCATTGCTGCTACACATCCTGAAGGTTTGTCTTTTCAGAGTTTTTCAGTATAAAAGTAAATCGTGCTTAAATGTCAGGACTTCCTGTCGGGACGAAAGTAACACTTTTTACTTTTGTCCCACTTTTATATATAATGCATATTATGCTAATTTAATTTTGATATTGGTCATATTGTTGAAGAATAAAATTATCAATTAGATTGACATTGCCCAAAAAATTCTAAACCTACAAGTTTGTATCGTCAGGTTATATTTGAAACATTTGATTAAACTTAAAATTTAAAATTAAAAATGTAATTTAATATTTTTTTTCTAAGGTAAAGTAGCTACAAAATATGTTTGCAGTTACATTAACAAGGTCATAGTCAGGTAGCTATATTTAATGAAAACAAGAGTAACACAAAACAATTGTTGTGTTACTTTGGACCCACCTGTGTGTTACTTTCGTCCCAACGGATGGGGTCAAAAGTAACAATCTGTATCTTATGTTCAAAGTGAAATTATACTGTAGTCGTTCTGCATTTGTACAACCACCTGCTATTGATAGACCACACGTGTGAGTTATTGACCAGAGCAAATATATATCTCTGTCTAAAACATTTTCTTTTAGAATTACGTTTTTCTGAAAAATGGTACTTTCGCCCCTGCTCTCCCCTACATTTCAGATTATCTGTCCAACAATGCTGTGCACTTAAATAAGAGTAACGAACACAATAATTTCCCAGTTTGCTTTAAAAGAATACAAATATAAAAACAAATTGGAACCACTCCCGTACTGGCTGAAATTAGGCAGGTATGCAGTGATTTTAACGATAGCACAAACTTGTTCTTTCATTGTTTGTTAATAAAGTGCTGCAGGAAGGATGTTCTAGACCAAAAATGTTAGCGCTTCCAGTTCCATTGTCCTGAATTCAATTGTTTTTTTGGATTGGTTTTTGGTTAAACCTCTGAAATAAGATATGTGGTTACCACAAGCTCATGTTATTTTCATGTTTTTGTTCTACAACATAAAATATAAAGGCTTAAGATTTTTAAGCATTTTTACTTGTCTTGTAAGTCTAAATGGGACTACAGAGGTTGTTGGGGACATTAAACATCATCTGGATGAACAGGTAAACTAATTTACAAATGTAAGAATCACACCAGAGGAATGTTTTCATAGTTCCTTAACTATTGGTTGAAGTATCTGCTGTTTTGTGTGTTTGCACCATAGGAACTGGCAATGATTAAGTTCTAGGAATGCATTTTGGAGTAATCCATTTAGCTCTTAGTTCAGAGAAGGGTCTAAGTGTGACTAAAATGTACATCAATTGGGCAAACACATGCTACACCGGCACCTGCCATTTTAAAATAAAATGTGTAAACACACTGTTTACGTAGTTCACAAATGTGGAATTTGTGCTCGATGTAGATGAACTCCAGGAAATTCTCAACCTTTTCTTTTATCATGAAACCCAAGAAACACAACAAAAACACAGCCCCGATACGCCTCTTCTCTTGGTAGGGTGCGCGTGCGCGTGACTAGAGCGAGAGAGGAAATGCACGCCCATAAACACTCAGGTGCAGATCCAGTCGATCCAGGCGCCGCGCTCCACTTTATTCCTATGGGTGACTTCAACGCTTCAGCACAGCATTCCGGGAAGGCAGCGCTGCATTTGACCCGATCAGAAATAACGGGAAGCTTCCCAACATCGCAAAAGTGGATCTCCACCGTTCACTGCTGTCAGGACTTCACCAAATCATACCAAAGAAGTGTGTTTTTGACGGAGCGGTCGCAGCGATAAAGGTTCGGTTCTGCTTTGGAAGCAGCCGGTGAGTAAAACTGCTTAAAATGTCTGTGCTGTCGGCTATTGTCGCGTTAGTAAACATCAGTAAACGACACGATCGTGTGCTTCATCATTCAAATGCGCTAACGTTACTCCATTGTTATTCTATGTATAACGTTACACTAGTCTGACGTGCAAAACCGTTTTGCTTGCTACAGCGAAGGTTTAGTCGCATACAATAGTCCATAAACCGAATCATGTCCTCATAAACTGCGAGTAAACACACACAAATGTTGACAGGCCACTAAATACAGTCCATACCACAGAGACGGACGTCCTGCTGTTGCCGTTTCTCCTGTTCAATTTATTTCAGCCTCCGAATGATTCTGGATCATATCTGTATTAGCTGAGATCGATAGCCATGGGTTTGTCAACGCTTGAGGACGTCACCGCTTTGCGCATTCGTCATTCTTTAGCTCCGCCCACACGATACGCCTCCAGGCGCTCGTTTTTTTCCGGAAAGACTCGGTACAGCCCATATTTCTTTTATAAATATAATAAAACTAAAGACTTTTTGGAGATATGAAGGATACAATACTGCTCTATAGGTACTCAAGATTGACATGAGATTGACTGAAACTGAGTGTTTCACCCCCCCCCCCCCCACCCCCACCCACCCCCCCCTTTAAATAACATTGCTGTTTGCTGGCTAACGTCACTTCAGAGTTCCTTCTGGTGGTATGAATGCAACCAGGAAAATGGCCCAAGGGGAACATAACCGAGCAAGCATTTTTGTATTTAAAATGACGTCTAATAGCAATTTAAACACAGCCCTGACATCTAGACTAATACAAGGCTTAATATGGGCTGTCAGTGAAAATTGAATATACGTCTAACCATAGCCCAATAATAGACTAGTTATTTATACCATGACCTTGTCAAAGAAATGAAACCAAATGCCTTGTAATCACTGTTGATTTTGCTTACATGATGGGATATCAAACATCTCACGAGTTGTTTTGGAGTTATTTTGGCTAGAAGTGGGTTATTATTAGCCGGACTATATCGGGTCTATAGTTAACCAAGACGGTGAAGTGATGGCTATTGCTTGTTGGGAAAGGGCCAGATTTACTAAACAATCTATTGACAACATGCGAATTAAAGAATACAAACACACAGTCGGATCATTTCCATAATGAGCAATATAATCTACCCAGAGGACTGCAAATTAGCATCTGGTTTAAGATGTGCTTTTCTATTTTAATACTCTCCACATGCAAAAAAAATCATCAACTTAATAAACAAAAATAAATCATTAAAATAAATCAACTGAAAGTAAAACGCAGCACGCACACACACAATAAAATGTAAACAAAACATCATGTAAAAGCTAGGCCTGGTCCTCTCTCATCCGTCGTCGCTTGCCTTTTATGCACCCAAGCTTCTCTATGAGACACGAGACCGGTGCGGCACGCAGGTGGAGCTTCTCGTCATTTACCACCAGACTTGCCCCGTTCTCACAGTCCCTCTGCCTCGTCCTGCTTGCCACAACTATGTTTGCTTTTTTAATGTCAAAAGAGGGCTTGAGCTGACCAGCTATTAGTACAGGTGCTGGTCACATAATTAGAATATCATCAAAAAGTTGATTTATTTCACTAATTCCATTCAAAATGTGAAATGTGTATATTATATTCATTCATTACACAGACTGATATATTTCAAATGTTTATTTGGACCCTTTTAACTTTGATGATTATAAATGACAACTTAGGAAAATACCAAATGCAGTATCTCAGAATATTAGAATATTGTGAAAAGGTTCAATATTGAAGAAACCTGGTGCCACACTCTAATCAGCTAATTCACTCAAAACACCTGCAAAGGCCTTTAAATGGTCTCTCGTCTAGTTCTGTTGGCTACACAATCACGGGGAAAACTGCTGACTCGACGGTTGTCCAAAAGACAACCATAGACACTGTACAAGAAGGGCAAGACACAAAAGGTGATTGGAAAAGAGGCTGGCTGATCACAGAGCTCTGTGTCCAAGCACATTAATAGAGAGGCGGAGGGAAGGAAAAGGTATGGTAGAAAAAAGTGTACAAGCAATAGGGATAACCACATCCTGGTGAGGATTGTGAAACAAAACCCATTCAGAAATGTGGGGGAGATTCACAAAGAGTGGACTGCAGCTGGAGTCAGTGCTTCGAGAACCACTACGCACAGACGTATGCAAGACATGGGTTTCAGCTGACGCATTACTTGTGTCAAGCCACTCTTGAACAACAGACAGCAACAGAAGCGTCTCGCCTGGGCTAAAGACAAAAAAGACTGGTGAGTGGCTCAAGTTCTCTGGTGAAAGTATATGTTGCATTTCCTTTGGAAATCAGGGTCCCAGAGTCTGGAAGAAGGGAGAGGCACACAATCCACGTTGCTTGAGGTCCAGTGTAAAGTTTCCACAGTCAGTGATGGTTTGGGGTGCCATGGCATCTTTTGGTGTTGGTCCACTGTGTTTTCTGAAGTCCAAGGTCAACACAGCCATATACCAGGAAGTTTGAGAGCACTTCATGCTTCCTGCTGCTGATCAACTTTATGGAGATGAAGATTATATTTTCCAACAGGACTTGGCACTTGCACACAGTTCCAAAGCAACCAGTACCTGATTTAAGGACCATGGTATCGCTGTTCTTAATTGGCCAGCATATTCGCCTGACCTTAATACCATAAAAAATCTATTGGATATTATGAAGAGGAAGATGCGGTATGCCAGACCCAACAATGCAGAAGAGCTGAAGGCCTCTACCAGAGCAACCTGGGCTCTCATAACACTTGAGCAGTGCCACAGACTGATCGACTCCCTGCCACGCCACATTGCTGCAGTAATTCAGGCAAAATGAGTCCCAATTAAGTATTGAGTGCTGTACATGCTCATACTTTTCATGTTCAATACTTATCAGTTGGCCATGATTTCTAAAAATCCTTTCTTTGTATTGGTCTTAAAGGTGGGGTAAGTGCTAGCTGGAAACCGTTGTTGATATTTCAAGTCACCAAAACAAACATGCCCGTACCATCAAAAAGGGTTTCGGCCCTATATTGATAGCTCCGCCCCACAAATACGTAACCCAGGCAACGACTATGGCAGAATCTGTGTGTTACTAATCCAGGTCGAATATTCAATGAAAAGGTCACCCCTTCCATCACAAAAACACAAACCGTTCTCATGAACAACTCGATAGAACACGAGCCGACAGTCCAGCTAAAGACATATTACAATTATGACCAGATTAGAGTCATAGCGATTACAAAAACACAAACAGTTCTCATGAATAACTCGATAGTACACAAGCTAGTCCAGCTAACAACATGTTACAATTATGGCCGGATTAGGATTATATAGATCATGAAAAGAGGAAACAAACAGATATTAGGAGTATAGTATCTTACTTGTCGGACACATTTTGTGAGCTGACGCTTGAAACAAACAGTGAGGAGATTTAGATGCTTCATATGGTGTGGAAATGAACGGGTCTTAATCATCGTTGAAGTGAGCGACAATACGATCGCAAATGGACAAACAAGCGAACATGACACACGAGCATATTCAAGCAAAAGCCAGCATTTAATAGTTCTCGGCTAATGTCTGTTATGTGTGTCTTGTGTTTTGAATAATGACGCGCACTGAGCCTCTCTTTTCACCATCAATAGTAGACACGCCCCTTACCTGTGTCACGGTTCATGGATTCCCTGTCTCACTCTTGGGTGCGTGTTGAATGTAGGTGAGGGCGGAGCCTGGGATTGGCTCATCACGCACCTGTGGCTGATCACCTGCACCAGCTGCAACTCATCACCTTCACACTATTTAGTCTCTCTGTTTCTCTCTTGTCTTTGTCAGAGCGTTGTTGGATGTTTCCCCTTGTGTCTCCGTGTTGGTTATCGTTTCCCCCTTCCGTGAAACGCTGGATCCCTTCCCGGATTTCCTCTACCGATCTCCCGAGTCACAGCTGCTCACAGCCTGCCCGTGTCACCAACAGAGCCTCTCTCACTGCTCCGTCTTACCCGGACTTCTTCAGTGTTCTGAGTTTTGACTTCTGTGACACTATCTGTCTTATTAAACTGAGTTACTTGCAATTGAATCCTGCCTCTGTGAATCCGTTACAGAACGCTCTGACCAACCATGGATTCAGCAAGTATCAACGCCCTACTGACCAGCAGCAACGAGAGACTGGACCAGCAGGAGGCGAACTTAACTGCCACAGAACAGGCAGTACACACCTTGGTGGCACGGGTGGCCGAGCTGACCCAACAGATGCAACAACTCGTCGGTCCCACTGTGCCCGACCCACCGCCGATTCCCCACACACCATCTACATCGCGGCAACCGGAACCACGTCTGCCTACCCCTGAGAGTTATGCCGGTGAGAGCAATTATTGCAGAGCCTTCCTTACCAAGTGTTCCTTGTTTTTCGCTCTTCAACCGCAGACTTTCAACACAGAAAGATCCAAGGTGGCATTCATCCTCACCCTGCTCTCCGGACGAGCCGCACTTTGGGGAACGGCGGTGTGGGAGAATCAACATCCTTGCTGCTCCTCGTTCCAGACGCTGGCGGCAGAGATGAGAAGGGTGTTTGACCGAGCGGTGACCGGAAGAGAAGCGGCACGTCAACTCGCAGAGCTCCGTCAAGGTAACCGCTCTGTCTCGGACTATTCCATCGAGTTCCGCACCCTGGCCGCCGAGTGCAAGTGGAACGAGGAGGCACAGTGGGACATGTTCCTGCATGGGCTGGCTGACCGCATCCAGAAGGAGATATTCACCATCGACCTTCCGGAGAGGATTGACGGTCTCATTGACCTTGCGTTGAGGGTGGACGCTCGTCTGAGTCGGCTGAGGTCCAGGATGGAGCCTCAGCCTGGGAGTGTCGAATGCCCTCAGGCCAGCGCTACGGATGCGGTCAGCTACACCTTCGACCCGGAGCCCATGCAGGTGGGTCGAGCTCGGCTCTCCCGGGAGGAGAAGGCAAGACGGAGATCCCGTGGTCTTTGCCTGTACTGCGGCGGGAACGGACACCTGCTAGACTCCTGCCCGGTAAAAGACCACGCCCGGCGGTAAGAGGAAGGCTACTGTCGGGCGGGATCTCCGTGGAAAAGACCTCATCCTCCACTCTCCTCCCGGTGAGATTGCTGTGGGCAGCTCAGGATTATTCCAGCCTCGCCCTCCTCGACTCGGGAGCGGAAGGTAACTTCATTGACTCTGCCCTCGCTCATAAACTCAACATACCCATCATTGCACTCAAAAACACCATTTCTGTCAACGCACTCAACGGACAAGTTCTCCCTGACATTTCATTCACCACTGAACCACTTACACTGATCACTTCCGGCAACCACACTGAACGCATTTCATTTTTCATCCTGGACTCCCCTTTGGCTCCCGTTGTCCTCGGTCACCCTTGGCTGGAGTTACACAATCCAAGGGTTGACTGGGGACAAAACTCTGTGTCTGCGTGGAGTGATAAATGTTATGAGTCTTGTTTGGTGTCTGCTTGTTCGTCTGTTTCTCGTTCTGTTTTTCAGAGTGAGACGGTGAATCTGTCTAACGTGCCTCCGGAGTACCTCGACCTGAAGGAAGTGTTCAGTAAGTCCCGAGCTGCTTCTCTTCCTCCGCATCGTCCCTATGACTGTGCTATAGATTTACTCCCAGGTAAGTCTCCGCCTAAGGGCAAACTATACTCTCTTTCTATTCCAGAGAGGGATGCCATGGAGAAATATATTTCTGATTCTCTAGCCTCCAAATTCATCCGCCCTTCCTCTTCTCCAGCGGGGGCGGGGTTCTTCTTCGTGGGGAAGAAGGATGGTTCTCTGCGACCTTGCATTGATTACCGAGGGCTGAATAACATCACGGTAAAGAATACCTATCCTTTGCCGTTGATGTCTTCAGCTTTCGAGAGGTTACAGGGAGCATCCGTCTTCACGAAGTTGGACTTACGTAACGCTTATCATTTGGTTCGCATCAGGGAGGGGGATGAATGGAAAACCGCATTTAACACCCCCAGGGGGCATTTTGAATATTTGGTCATGCCTTTCGGCCTTTCCAACTCCCCAGCGGTTTTCCAGGCACTCGTCAATGATGTGTTGAGAGACATGGTCGACCAATTCATATATGTCTACCTGGATGACATTTTGATTTTTTCTTCGTCTCTCCAGGAACATGTTCGACATGTCAGACGAGTGCTTCAGAGGTTGCTAGAGAATGGGCTTTTTGTCAAGGCGGAGAAATGCGCTTTTCATGCACAGTCTGTTCCTTTTTTAGGGTACATCGTGTCATCGGAGGGAATGCGCATGGATCCCGACAAGGTTAAGGCTGTGATGGATTGGCCAAGTCCAGATTCCCGTAAGGCCCTACAGAGGTTTCTGGGGTTCGCCAATTTCTATCGGCGTTTTATTCGCAATTTCAGCCAACTAGCCGCACCTCTGACTGCCTTGACCTCTCCCCGAACGACGTTCAGGTGGTCCGATACAGCCGAGGCTGTATTCGCCAAACTCAAAAGCCGCTTTGTTTCGGCTCCCATCTTAGTCGCCCCTGATTCCACACGTCAGTTCGTGGTAGAGGTCGACGCGTCAGAGGTGGGGGTAGGAGCGGTTCTTTCACAGCGCTCTCCCTCAGATGACAAGATGCACCCGTGCGCGTTTTTCTCCCATCGTCTTTCTCCTGCCGAACGCAATTATGACATTGGTAACAGAGAGTTGTTGGCCGTCAAGTTAGCGTTGGAGGAGTGGCGTCATTGGCTTGAAGGGTCGGGGGTACCTTTTATTGTATGGACGGATCATAAGAACCTTGAATATATTAGATCTGCTAAAAGACTCAACTCCAGGCAGGCTCGGTGGGCACTTTTTTTCGGACGTTTTGACTTTGTTCTCTCGTACCGCCCCGGGTCTAAAAACATCAAACCCGACTCTTTATCTCGTATTTTTGATGCTTCCGAACGCCCGGTTACTCCCGAGTGTATTTTGCCAGAGAAGATAGTTATCTCTACACTCACATGGGAGATCGAATCGAAGGTCAAAGTGGCCTTAGAAGGGGTAACGCCCCCGCCCGGCGGCCCACCGAGTTGTTTGTTCGTTCCGGAGGGGTTAAGATCCGAGGTCCTCAAATGGGGTCACTGCTCCAACATTGCTTGTCATCCAGGGGTAAACCGCACTTGCAGTTTAATAAAGCAACGATTTTGGTGGCCACTTATGGCTCGCGACATTCGCAGTTTTGTTTTGGCTTGCTCGGTCTGTGCGGTTGGTAAGACATCTAACCAACCTCCCCATGGGTTACTTCAGCCGTTGTCTGTTCCTTCGAGACCCTGGTCCCACATCGCTCTAGATTTTGTTACCGCCCTCCCGCCCTCCCAGGGCAAGACGGTCGTTTTGACCGTCGTGGACCGATTCTCGAAGGCAGCACATTTCATTCCCTTGCCCAAATTACCCTC
Organism: Pseudorasbora parva; assembly: GCF_024679245.1. NCBI lineage: Eukaryota > Metazoa > Chordata > Actinopteri > Cypriniformes > Gobionidae > Pseudorasbora > Pseudorasbora parva. Next base: position 16,955,840 of record NC_090173.1, read on the forward strand.
AGCCAAGGAGACAGCGGTATCTGTAGTAGACCACGTCTTTCGGTTACATGGCCTCCCAATGGACGTGGTCTCCGACAGAGGTTCCCAATTTGTGTCCAAATTTTGGCAGGAGTTTTGTAAATTACTAGGAGCCACGGTTAGTCTGTCTTCGGGTTATCACCCCCAAAGCAACGGTCAGACCGAGAGAGCCAATCAGGATCTGGAAAGAGTGTTGCGATGTTTGGTATCCAAGAATCCTTCATCCTGGAGCCAGCAACTCTCTATGGTTGAGTACGCTCATAACTCGTTACCAGTGTCATCTACGGGCCTTTCGCCATTTGAGTGTAGTGTAGGTTACCAGCCACCTATTTTTCCTAGTCTGGATTCCGAGGTCGCGGTCCCCTCTGTTCACGCCTTTATCCAGAGGTGTCATCGCACATGGACCAGAGCCCGTGAGACTCTGCTCCAGGTGGGAGCGCGCACCAAGGCTAAAGCCGATCGCCACCGGTCTAAGCCTCCCGTTTACGTCGTCGGTCAAAAAGTGTGGCTTTCTACCAAGAACATTCCTCTCCGCTCCGTATCTAATAAACTTGCTCCCAAATTTATCGGCCCGTTCACTGTCACCAAGATCATTAGTCCGGTGACAGTCCGCCTCAAACTCCCTCCGGCGTACAGGAGGATTCATCCCGCCTTCCATGTATCCAAAATCAAACCTGTTTTTCACTCCCACCTTAATCCGCCAGTCCCGGTTCCCCCACCGCCGCGACTCGTAGATGGGGAACCAACTTATTCGGTTAATCGCATTCTGGATTCTAGACGGAGGGGATGCGGTTTCCAGTACTTGGTGGACTGGGAAGGTTACGGTCCGGAGGAGAGAAGTTGGGTTCCTGCTAGGGACATTCTGGATCACTCCCTTATTGATGATTACAATCAACAGGTAAGGTCGGCTGGGAGCGTCAGGGGACGCTCCTAGGGGGAGGGGTACTGTCACGGTTCATGGATTCCCTGTCTCACTCTTGGGTGCGTGTTGAATGTAGGTGAGGGCGGAGCCTGGGATTGGCTCATCACGCACCTGTGGCTGATCACCTGCACCAGCTGCAACTCATCACCTTCACACTATTTAGTCTCTCTGTTTCTCTCTTGTCTTTGTCAGAGCGTTGTTGGATGTTTCCCCTTGTGTCTCCGTGTTGGTTATCGTTTCCCCCTTCCGTGAAACGCTGGATCCCTTCCCGGATTACCTCTACCGATCTCCCGAGTCACAGCTGCTCACAGCCTGCCCGTGTCACCAACAGAGCCTCTCTCACTGCTCCGTCTTACCCGGACTTCTTCAGTGTTCTGAGTTTTGACTTCTGTGACACTATCTGTCTTATTAAACTGAGTTACTTGCAATTGAATCCTGCCTCTGTGAATCCGTTACAACCTGCTGATTGGCTACACGTTTGTTATTGCACTCGGCCGAGTCCTTTTTCTAAAACGGTTTTGAAATAACACTTATCCCAGCTTTAAATAATATTCTAATTTTCTGAGATACTGAATTTGGGATTTCCCTTAGTTGTCAGTTATAATCATCCAAATTAAAAGCAAAATAAACATTTGAAATATATCAGTCTGTGTGTAATGAATGAATACAATATACAAGTTTCACTTTTTGAACGGAATTAGTGAAATAAATCAACTTTTTGAAGATATTCTAATTATACAGCACCTGGGGAACCTTGGTTCACCCTGGGAAATGCCCTGGTGGTTAGTTCCTATAACTACCTGGTGTGAAAGCTCCTTAACTTAAAAATACATCATTACTGCAGCACTCTTTCGGTTTACATAATAAAACCTTGAAATCCAAAGTGCTGAATTGTGAATTAAATTTTGTAGTGCATGTGAGATCACACATGAAAGGCACTAAAACAGATAAAAAAGATGTAAAAAAAGATGTTCAAATGACCTGATAAATGTACAGAAAATGAGAAAAGCCACTCCTGAATTAAATTAAACATCCTATAGGGGCTTGTCTAAAATCCTATGGGTTTTAATGTAGAGTCAATATTAGAGATTCTCTCTAAATCGCTATCATTTTAATTTATTTGTTCCTTTCCCCATGGGATGAATCTAGATTGGATTTATCACTTTAATATAAGGTGACTGATAATAGCGGAAGATCAGCTAGTGCTCTAGATGAAAAGAAAAAAAATAGTAGTGACTAGCACAGATAGCTATAAAAGCATGTATTTAATTGTTTTTACCCAGTCACGTGCGAGGATATTTAAACAGGAATGACCTAGATTTTACCGATTAAGAGAATGTAAGTGGCCGCCTTTAGCATAGACACGTGTCTGCGGCAAAAACCAGAGACCTGTCACGTCTGGTGCATGTCGCTGTCTTCATTGTCTCTTTGTCAAAAACAAAATGCACCTGTCACCCTCTTTCGATTCAGGCAAATATTACATTTCATGGCTGTCAGTGACTTGGCAAAACACTGTCAATTCAATTTCCGCCTCATGCCTCCAAAGGCAAGTGGCAGCTGTGTCTTTCTAGTGGCATTGTTACCTTCAAATTCCTAACAAATGTGCTATAACAAATCAGGGAATTACTCGCTGCTCATGCTATAAGTGAGAAAATAGCTGAAATAATAATGCATAGCATAATGGTAAATTGAAGTACCATGTGTGAGTTATTGGCTGCCATTTAGTCTTATTTAACTTGCTCGGTAATGCTGGTGTTGAAAAATTTATCCTCACTCCAGTTTGTTTTCCCACATGCAGCTTGTTACCTTGGCGCTCTTTGCCTCCATGACAGGCGCTATTAAGACCCTGAGTGATTTTTATGACTCCGCTCTGTGCTCGAAAAGAGCCGCTCTTTCTTGTACGGTTCAGCCCAGCGCAGGCACTGCAGCTTCAGGTAGAACCATTAATCAGGACCCTCAACGCATGACCCCTCCATCAAGACACCTCTGCCAGGGCTTGGGAATAAATCAAGCTAGCACTTTAATACGGGTTGTTACAATACTAAATTTGTGTTGCACAGCTCCTTCAAAGCAGTCTGCAAAATCATTACTTCCCGCTGCTGATATAGCCAGATCATTAGATTGTAAGAGAGCCAAATGTAAAACAAAGGCTCTGTTCCAAAACCCAGTCGCAGTATTTTAAGGCGTCGTAGGTGCGTCCCTGGAGGAATGCCTGTTCTAAAAATAAAAGGTATAGCATTATTACGCTTAAATTGTGGAAAAGGCAATCCCACACTCTCAAGGGTATGTGGACTGTACAAAAGATGCCACTGTGGTGAAACCCTTTCAAAAAATACTAAAATAATGTACATTAATATAAAAAATATAATCTAGGTACCAATTGCTACTAAATTGTAAAATTATGTAAATTTCAGGCACTGATGTGACTAAATAAGGTACCAGTGTAACGGGTGATCTGTATTCTGTATGTTTGGGTGGGTTTTTGTCTTGTATTTACGTCCTGTGTCCCAGTTTTCTTATGGTTTGATTAATTTGTACATCTGTTTTGCATGTTTCTTTCATTTAATTGTCTGTTCGTGTCACATTTAGGTTTGGTTGTTCTGGTTTCTGATATTCTGAGTATCTTCAGTTCATTTAAATAAATACACTGCTGCGAATATACGTTTCATCATTTATTTTTTATTTTTTTGCAACCTGACGGTGACAGAAGAATATGGATTTAGCAGCAGATTGTATCCTCCTCCTCTCACAAGGGAACAGTCCCTAGAGAGGCACACAAATGTATTTGTGGACCTTTACCACCTCGTTTTCTGGGTCAGCTTGAACGCCAAGACGAGACTGCGCTTGCCTGGAGACAATCCTCTTTATGTTGTATGTGGAGTGGATTCCTCCACACGGAATATATTTGTCAACAACATTTTTTCACTGGTGAAAACTTGACGTTAACTAAATAAAAACCGGTTTTAAATGACAAAAACTATGACAAAAATCTACTGTCATTTTCGTTAATGAATAAAAACGATGAAAATGTTGGGGAGGGACGGTTTGGAAACAGATTCAGTCAGAAAATTGATGTCCTGTGTAATAGATGCACATATTTGAATTGTAACGTGCAGTGCTGCGTTTCCCAAAACCATAGTTGCTAACCTGTTAGCAACTTTAGTTGGTTGGCAATGGGAAATTACATTGCAACCAACAAAGTTGCTAACTTAGTTAGCAACTATGGTTTTGGGAAACGCACCCCTGATAAAGTGTCAGGGTTATAATAGTTAACTTAAAACATTTTAAAACCATCATTACTTGAAATTAAATAAATGTTTACTGAAATTAAAAAATAAGTAAACTTATAGCTTTAGCTTAATCCGATACACTAACTAAAACTCTAAAAATTCTTAAACTATATATATAGATTTTTTTTTTTTAAAGTCACAAATCTAATCAATATATAAACAGTTAATAGTACTATAATTATACTAAAATATCATAAATACTAGAGGTCTACTTTACGATGTGCTTTTTTTTCTAATATTTTCTAAATGCAAATTTTTTCAATTTAGGAGCATTATATTATGTTCTCCTTGGGGGGGGGGGGGTATGCATCAAGCTCTGATGAGTACTGAATCGAGTTCTTTTTCGTGTATTTTTACGTTTGAATGGTCAAAATCACACAATAATGTTAAAATGTCAGCTTTGGCATGTATTCAATAGGGGTGGCACAGTTCACAAAACCCATAGTTCGGTTCGTATCACGGTTTCAGGGTCACGTTTTTTTGTTCTGTACGGTTCTTGCTCTTGTTTTTTTTTCTTTTAATCGTTAACACTTCAGAAATGTACTTCAGCATATGATATATAGCTTAATTATCCACAATTTAGGATACAGGATTTAAAAAAATAATAATAATTATATCATGTAATCATGCACAAACTAAATTTGACTTGACTTTAAGCACATTATTGTGACCATCTCTGAGGAAAACCAGGTGAGATTTTGATACAGCAAGAGAGAAGACACTGATGACATGCTTTTCATTTATTTGGCAAAAAAAGAGAATGTGTATTGCTATCTTTACATAAACTTATGTGCCTTTTTAGCACACAAAGATTGAACTTGAAGCTCTCAAAGACTGATTTGAAGAATTAACTGCCAACTTTAGTGTAGCTTTAAGCCTTGTTTATACTTGACACGTCCGCACGAGCGCGAGAGTGCACGTGGCAAAAGTCACATCAATGCAGAATGGGCCATTTTGCTTGGCGAAATTTTTTATCTTTGCGCGCGGCTCCGCAACCGAAGATCCAAGTTCCCAGCGAATCTGGCAGAGCATGACATCTCATCAAGCCGGCACCCAGCCTGTGCGTCGAGTATAAACCATAGACCATAAACACCTCCCCAAATGGACATGGCGCGCATGCAGTCAGTAGAGGCTCGCGCTGTGGAGCCAGACGAAAGTACAAGGCTTCAGGTAACATACGGGCTACATTGCGAATGCTTCGAACCATGCGACACGCACATGCTCCGAAAAGAATGGTTCGGATGTTTTTTTTCATGTAATGTGCCACCCCTATTTAAGCAACAGTTGGTTATGTGATGCTTAAATGCTTAATCAATACCTTACAATTTAAGAAAATTCCTTATATTTTCCTTAGACTAAAACTAAAGCAATGTATGTGACTAAAATATGACATTTTAGTCAAAAGACATGACTAAATCTAAATCTAAATTTGCTATCTAAAATGAACACTGGAGAGAAGGAAAACATAGTGCAAGTTGTCCCTACTCGGGTAATAGGTGCAGTGCAGAGGCGGATAAAATCACTTTCCCAATTAATTAGCAAAACTTCCTCCTCTGCAGTAGAGTGACTAGGGCTCCACTTCATCCCCTCAAACTCCACCAGAATTCCCTCAGTGACTGACGTATGGCTGCTCGCGCACTTGGTCAGTTGTTTCTTCAGGCACAGTCTCCGGGATGATCCTTGGCTCAGTCCCTTTATTCACTGGCTCTGGTATCGCAGCAGGCTCTGGCTTTGCGTCCTCAGTGGGCTCAGGCTTTGCGTCTGCGGTTGTCTCTGGCTTTGCGTCTGCGGTGGGCTCAGGCTTTGCGTCTGCAGTGGGCTCAGGCTTTGCGTCTGCGGTGGGCTCTGGCTTTGCGTCTGCGGTTGTCTCTGGCTTTGCGTCTGCGGTTGTCTCTGGCTTTGCGTCTGCGGTTGTCTCTGGCTTTGCGTCTGCAGTGGGCTCAGGCTTTGCGTCTGCGGTTGTCTCTGGCTTTGCGTCTGCGGTGGGCTCAGGCTTTGCGTCTGCGGTGGGCTCAGGCTTTGCGTCTGCGGTGGGCTCAGGCTTTGCGTCTGCGGTGGGCTCAGGCTTTGCGTCTGTGGTGGGCTCAGGCTTTGCGTCTGCGGTGGGCTCAGGCTTTGCGTCTGCGGTGGGCTCTGGCTTTGCGTCTGCGGTGGGCTCTGGCTTTGCGTCTGCGGTGGGCTCTGGCTTTGCATCTGCAGTGGGCTCTGGCTTTGCGTCTGCAGTGGACTCTGGCTTTGCATCTGCAGTGGGCTCTGGCTTTGCGTCTGCAGTGGGCTCTGGCTTTGCGTCTGCAGTGGGCTCTGGCTTTGCGTCCGCGGTGGGCTCTGGCTTTGCATCTGCAGTGGGCTCTGGCTTTGCGTCTGCAGTGGGCTCTGGCTTTGCGTCTGCGGTGGGCTCTGGCTTTGCGTCTGCGGTGGGCTCAGGCTTTGCGTCTGCAGTGGGCTCTGGCTTTGCGTCTGCAGTGGGCTCTGGCTTTGCATCTGCAGTGGGCTCTGGCTTTGCGTCTGCAGTGGGCTCTGGCTTTGCGTCTGCAGTGGGCTCTGGCTTTGCGTCCGCGGTGGGCTCTGGCTTTGCGTCTGTGGTGGGCTCTGGCTTTGTGTCTGCAGTGGGCTCAGGCTTGCCTGTCACTGAAGTGGTCAATGGGATGGTTACTGAAGTCTGTGTTCCTGTCCTGCCGCCCTCTCCCACCTTTTCTCTATGTTTCAAGTCAGCCTATTGAGCCTTAATGTCTGCCTGTTCTGTGTCTGCAGAGAGGGTTGTGTCGGAGATATTTGTCTGTCCTGTGTCAACCTAGGAATTTATTTGTGAAATCCCTGTCTTCCCTGTCCCTGTCAAAACTTCCTCCTCTGCAGTAGAGTGACTAGGGCTCCACTTCATCCCCTCAAACTCCACCAGAATTCCCTCAGTGACTGACGTATGGCTGCTCGCGCACTTGGTCAGTTGTTTCTTCAGGCACAGTCTCCGGGATGATCCTTGGCTCAGTCCCTTTATTCACTGGCTCTGGTATCGCAGCAGGCTCTGGCTTTGCGTCCTCAGTGGGCTCAGGCTTTGCGTCTGCGGTTGTCTCTGGCTTTGCGTCTGCGGTGGGCTCAGGCTTTGCGTCTGCAGTGGGCTCAGGCTTTGCGTCTGCGGTGGGCTCTGGCTTTGCGTCTGCGGTTGTCTCTGGCTTTGCGTCTGCAGTGGGCTCAGGCTTTGCGTCTGCGGTTGTCTCTGGCTTTGCGTCTGCGGTTGTCTCTGGCTTTGCGTCTGCGGTGGGCTCTGGCTTTGCGTCTGCGGTGGGCTCAGGCTTTGCGTCTGCAGTTGTCTCTGGCTTTGCATCTGCAGTGGGCTCTGGCTTTGCGTCTGCAGTGGGCTCTGGCTTTGCGTCTGCGGTGGGCTCTGGCTTTGCGTCCGCGGTGGGCTCTGGCTTTGCATCCGCAGTGGGCTCTGGCTTTGCGTCTGCAGTGGGCTCTGGCTTTGCGTCTGCGGTGGGCTCTGGCTTTGCGTCTGCGGTGGGCTCTGGCTTTGCGTCTGCGGTGGGCTCTGGCTTTGCGTCTGCGGTGGGCTCAGGCTTTGCGTCTGCAGTGGGCTCTGGCTTTGCGTCTGCAGTGGGCTCTGGCTTTGCGTCTGCAGTGGGCTCTGGCTTTGCGTCCGCGGTGGGCTCTGGCTTTGCATCTGCAGTGGGCTCTGGCTTTGCATCTGCAGTGGGCTCTGGCTTTGCGTCTGCAGTGGGCTCTGGCTTTGCGTCCGCGGTGGGCTCTGGCTTTGCATCTGCAGTGGGCTCTGGCTTTGCATCTGCGGTGGGCTCAGGCTTTGCGTCTGCGGTGGGCTCAGGCTTTGCGTCTGCAGTGGGCTCTGGCTTTGCATCTGCAGTGGGCTCTGGCTTTGCGTCTGCGGTGGGCTCTGGCTTTGCGTCTGCGGTGGGCTCAGGCTTTGCGTCTGCAGTGGGCTCTGGCTTTGCGTCTGCAGTGGGCTCTGGCTTTGCATCTGCAGTGGGCTCTGGCTTTGCATCTGCAGTGGGCTCTGGCTTTGCGTCTGCAGTGGGCTCTGGCTTTGCGTCTGCAGTGGGCTCTGGCTTTGCGTCTGCAGTGGGCTCTGGCTTTGCGTCCGCGGTGGGCTCTGGCTTTGCGTCTGTGGTGGGCTCTGGCTTTGTGTCTGCAGTGGGCTCAGGCTTGCCTGTCACTGAAGTGGTCAATGGGATGGTTACTGAAGTCTGTGTTCCTGTCCTGCCGCCCTCTCCCACCTTTTCTCTATGTTTCAAGTCAGCCTATTGAGCCTTAATGTCTGCCTGTTCTGTGTCTGCAGAGAGGGTTGTGTCGGAGATATTTGTCTGTCCTGTGTCAACCTAGGAATTTATTTGTGAAATCCCTGTCTGCTCTGCCCTGTACTTCAGCCCTGTCTCCCCTCAGCCATTCAACTCCTCCCACGCTGGCTCAATCTTACTGCTTGGACTCGCCTAAAGCTTTGTGTTTGTCAATTCAGTCCTGGAGTGTTGACTCTCTAGCTCTGCCCAGAACTTCCGAGCCCATCACTTTACCTCGGCTTGTCGAGCAGTTGGCTCCACTGTGGCTTCTCGCTCCCTTGGCTCCACTTGGGACTATAATCCCTACAGCTTCGCTGTGCTTCCTTGTCCTCCGGCTCTACCTTGGTCAGTCATTGCTCGGCCTGTGCCATAATCTTCCTGGCTTTTAGCTGCTCTTCGTCCCTCCACAACTTCGGCTACATTGAGCTCCTCCCTCCCTCAAGCTCCGCCTCGGTCCTGACTCGCTCCTCCTTCGCCTCAGTCTTCCAGCACCCTGGCTTCACCTCGGTTGCCTATCACTGCAGTTCTGCCTTCCTCTCCAAAACATTCGGTATCACCCGATCCCTTCAGTTCTTTATCTCCGTCTGGGTCTGAACCCCCAGCAGTTCCATCTCTGTCGGGTGTCCCCCTAGTTCTGCAGGTTAATTCTCCAACATGCTTTACCAAACTCTATTTGCAAACAGACGGTAACATCCGCCCCAGTGTCAGCTTTTGTACCAATGTGTTTTTTTTAACCTTTTTTCACCTATGTCTCTGATAAACTGTTTACTGGTGTGAGAGCAGGACAACCTGTCACTCATATGAGATCAACCAATAGCAAACCTCCACCATCCAATCATTTGCACAAGGACAAAATCAAGTCCCGCCCTCAGTTCAATTCATCAAAGAATCTTGAAAAAAAGCAATTTCCACAAAAATTAATAATAATATGAAATGTTTCTTGAGCATCAAACCATACATATTAGATCATGTAACAATGAAGACTAATGAAGACAATGAAGAGTAATGATGTTGAAATTTCAGCTTCGATCACAGGAATACATTTATAACATTTTAAATATATTCAAATAGAAAACTTTTATTAATATTTCACAATATTGCTTATACTGTGTTTCTGAACAAATAAATACAGCCTTGGTGAGCATAATGTTAATGGTTTTAAAATGAACACTTCTTATCATCCCCAAGCATTTGAACTTTAGTGTGTATAAAATATATATATACTGTGCTACGGTTGCTAAGTTTTTATGATTGGTTATTAGGTAGTGTGGTTGTATGCTAATATGTTGTGAATGGTGCTAGAGTGCCGCTAAAATAAAGCTATTGAGATTATAAGGGGTTTCTATAGGCTTTTGCTAATCACTTGTTTTTAGACAGACTAGTAACAGTATCTGCTGTATATATAAGGCAACACATAGTTCATGAACATTTGCATGCACATATTAGTGTGAGTGTTGTGGCCATGAGCCCCTTTTCCAGGTGATAAAAGGCCTGGAAAAGGCCACACATTATAGTGTGTCATTCGATAACAAGCCCATCTAAACCTGTATTACCATGTGCTGCAGAAGAGCCGTCCTACTAAAATAGACTAAAACACGCAGCTAAAGCAGAAAGACAATAGAGTGTTGGTGTTGGTCACTGATTCTTCATTGTGCTTTGACTTTGTGCTCGTGGCATCTGTTTTCATGTGGGCAGCAGGACATCCTGTGTTTGAGCTAATTCACTGAAAAAGGCTGGTATGCTGGTGTGTGCAAGCGAGGTAGACGCCCAATTAAGCTCAAACATACAGCATGAATCATTTAGCACTGTTAATTCAGGAGTTCCCTCAGGCGAGTGAGGAAAGAAACCGCCATTAACGGAGGCTTTCGCTCAAAGTGTCACACAGATGCAGTGAATGTGACAGCTTCAATTAATTCTCTCATTCAAGGCATCACAACTTGTTCTGACAGGTAATTTAGGAATGTAGGGACAGAAATACCATTTTGCTCATTTCTGGTCTTTGATAATGAAGAGATGAAGCATTACACTAATTTACTATCAACACAAACCTCTGCCTCTTTAAAGACTGTACACAGTCTCACTGTCTCTCTGCACCCAACATCCTCTCTGCAAACCTGGAGCAATATCTAGTGGTAGAGCTTGCATACTGCAACCTAACAGCAGAGCTTACTTGGCCAGTGAGACAGATACACTTCAGAAATGGTCTGTATTTAGAACCTTGAAAGCCAGAGGCACATGTTGACATTCGGTTTTTAACTCGTTTTAACTCGAGTTTAATCATGGACTTTTTTGTCATATGCCCAACATGCCTTCAAGGTCGCTTTTGCACAGGGTATTCTTTCAATGGATCTGGCAAAGGATGGGTTTGACTTTTAAGCCTTAAAGTCGGCATGAAACGGAAGTTGAGAGTCTTGTCTTTCCTATTGTGACGTATATCCGAGTGAAACAAATTTTCAAAAAATGTGGGGCGGGACTCGATTTTGCCCTTGGGAATAGATTGGATGGTTTAGGCTTGCTATTGCCCGACCCTCTTGCCAGTAAACACAGCAAACACCATAAAAAAAAGATAAAAAATTAAAAATAAATAATGTAGTATTCCATAAATACGAATACCATAGTACATGTCCACAAATCCATGGTATATACATATGTCAAGAAATTTGGTATCACGGTGTCCGGGCCCAAAAAAAAAACAAAAAAAAAATGAAATTTTATAAAATTATATAAAAAAATGTGCTGGATGGATGCCACACCGTTGATGCATCTTCCTGATCTTATGTGATGTCTTCAACACAGCACTGAAACAGGAGACCTTTAAGACCATCAGAATACCAATGTGTTCAAGGGACAAACTAATCATGCGTACATCCTGAGGAAGGAACAAGTTTCCTGATCCACGTTAAACAAAGAAAGGCGGTTCCATGTAATAAGTGCGAGCATTCTGCCCTTCTCTCCATCCTCCACGTCCTTCACATTCATGAACACTCACCTGTAAAGATGAGCCTGTGTCTTCTCTGGCTCGGCCTGCTCCACATCAGCCTGAGCGCTCTGTGTAAGGACACTATGGACAGATTCAGACCGTCACATCCTCTTTTTATTCATTTGTCTCATCTCTTGATCACTTTTGCTCTTATCTGCAGGGCAAGCGGCCGATACACAGTCAGGTAAGTCCTAAGTTTCCGTTTTATTTGCATGTGAGAGACCGTTTTGGTCACGACGACAGTTTCGGGGCACCGGTTTCTGTTGGGTTATTTTTACCTCGCTCAGATGAACCTGACCACTTGTTTTATATAGTTGGGGAAAGGGAGCAGTGAAATATCATGACAGTTCTGAGCTTATCTGAGACTTGTATTTTTAGTCAGAGCAGATCTGAGATTCGCTTGGACGCTTTGATCCTTCAGAGATATTTTGCCACGCACTGTTTGGTCGCTCAAAGGAAGTTTGCGCTTCGTGTAATAGCAAGATATTTAGTCTGCCTCTAATTAGAGGCTCAAACAAGACAAGTGATGCAGACTCCAACCCACAAACACTAACATTTTCTAATCAACCTACCACCATTAAATTTGGATTTGGATTATCCTTGTTTTTCCAGATTTTAGTGTTGTTTACAGCGGATAAATCTGGTTGTGTTTGTTGGCCAGGCTGAGAGCTGTACGGCAGAAATCACAGGCTCTGTTGAGCTCCTTGGGGAACCATGTTTTGTGTTTGTTTATGTGATTTCCTTCCTTCCCCTTCTTTCTGTTTGGAACGCCGCTGCTTTCCACACTCTCAGTGTGGCCTTCTTTAAGACTTCAGGAAAAGACCTAATGTGTTCTGCTCAAAGTAAACATACTGAGAGGATGACTCTTTAGAAGTGGCATCTGATGGGCTTTTTTATTGTTTTTGTGAACCGAAGAAAGCGCGCATTTCTGTAAGAATGATCTTGCGTAAGTTTACTGTAGTGTGTTATTTTAAAGTATATTAAATTTAAAGTTAATATATTTTAAATATGCTAAATTGCAACTTCACCATTTAGTAATGTGTGATTACAAATATATATAAATAGATTGCATACAAGCTTCAAAATAAATTGCATTAAAATTATATTTTGCTGATTCAATATATGCGTATTTTATATGATTACATAAAGACACCATAAATGTGTGGCAGGAAGTTTAAAGAATTTAGAGCAAGATTTAACAGAATTTATGAGCAAAAATTAACTAAAATTATCTCAGACCCAAAAGGTGTTTTTGAGATGGCAATCAATTTGTATAATCTATTAAAACAGAAAGGTTTAAAAGCCTTTTCTGAATTTGTTTTATTTATTTATTTATTTTTAGAGACAACTATTGTGTACTGCAAACGATTAATCTTCTGACTTTGTCAATAATAAATGTGTAAAATTATTTTAGAGTAATATATAAAAATTATGATTTTTTTTATTTATAATCCCCCTCTCAAAACACAATTTTACATAATAATAACAATTTTATTACTGTAATCTTATATTAAATATTAGCAGCTTGTGTGTGTGTGTGTGTGTGTGTGTGTGTGTGTGTGTGTGTGTGTGTGTGTGTGTGTGTGTGTGTGTGTGTGTGTGTGAGCCTGTTTATGTGGTTTATGAGGACACAAATTTGTATAACTACATGGGTATTACACTGGTATTACTCTATAAATGTGGTTTATGAGGACATATCAAATGTCCTCATAATTCAAATGGCCTTAAAAACATACTAAATGATGTTTTTTTGAGAAAGTAAAAATGCAGAATGTTTCCTGTGATGGGTAGGTTTAGGGGCAGTGTAAGGGGATAGACAATATGGTTTGTACGGTATAAAAACCATTACGCCTATGGAGAGTCCCTGTAAACCACATAGACCAACGTGTGTGTGTGTGTGTGTGTGTGTGTGTGTGTGTGTGTGTGTGTGTGTGTGTGTGTGTGTGTGTGTGTGTGTGTGTGTGTGTGTGTGTGTGTGTGTGTGTGTGTGTGTGTGTGTGTGTGTGTGTGTGTTCAGGTTAGGCTACACTAAGTTGGGAGGGCTACATGTCCTCACTTACATAGTGAAATATTATCACAACTGACTAGTGTAAACATGGTCCTCACTATTGAAAAAGCCTAATAAATTGGACAACACGTTTTTATTTAAATCTAATGTTTTGTTTCTGTGATGGGAAGCTTTAAGGGTAGGGTTTGGGTAAGGCCATATAAAATATCATGAACCTAATATAAATCTAATTTTGTTGCAATATTGTCCTGTTCGACACTGTGAAGCTGCTTTGACACAATCGTGATTGTAAAAGCGCTATATAAATAACGTCGATTGATTGATATAAAGCGCTCGTGGCTCGACTCGTCGAGACTTTTTTCCAAGATGGCTCCTGTCTGTATACGCGTAATGTACTGTCTTTATAAAGTGTACACTTACAAAGTTCTCAATGCTTCGGTTTGCATGTAGGGACCCTCATTATGCTACTGTGTTAGTGTGAGGCTATTTTGAGCCTTGTTAGTGGTATTAACTAGCGATTTATTTTCACTTACCCTTTGCCCCATAGACAAGCATTAAAAGCTAATCTGTTTTTAGAGATAAAACTCTTAACATTCGATTTACATGAAAACGCATCCCAGAGAACGATCGACTCGGTAACCTTCTGTTAATTACACCTAGGTTCATTTTTCACTGGAGTTGTCCTTTAATGGAAGTATATGTAATGCCCTAAATAATATAGTGAAACAAACGTGTGTGTGTGTGTTTTATTTCTGGGTCTTTCTGAGCAGCCTTCACCATTGATCAGGTGACGTTGACTGTGTTTCCTGGTAATAATGTGACGAGTGGCACTAACTTAACCTTGCGTTGTGAGGCCAAGGTCAGTCACAGCCTCTCCCAGTCGCTGACCTTCAGCTTCAGCTTCCTGCAGGACGATCAGGTGGTGTACTCCAAAAATACAAGCTCCTCAGTGGTGCAGCGCAGTTTATCTCCAGCCAGGGTGTCCAACTCGGGTCGCTACCAATGCACTGTCCGCATCAACAACAAGTTTAGGACCAGCAACAGTCAGACACTCAGAGTCACAGGTTGGTAACATAACTGATGCTCCTAAAATGGGCCCCGCCTCAAGCTGATGTGATTGATTATGGAGAGGTCAGCAGTTAAAAAAAGAAGTCTTTAAACCCATACAGGCCTTCAAGTCCCCACGCTGAAGGTGAAGTCTGATATCATTTCTGAGGGGGATATCATCACCGCGACATGCAGCGCACCAGAGGAGACGGGCAGTCTGATCTTCTTTTTCTACGAGGGCAATCAGGAGGTCAAGCGAGTCACCATATCCAGCAACTCTGTGACGACCACACTTACCACGCAGAAGCTCCAAGACATCTACCTGCTCTGTGACTATATGGTTATTATGCATCCCAATGCAGGCTTCTCCAACAAAAGCAACATGGTGAAAGTGTTTATACAAGGTAACATCATGTACATTTTGCTTGCTCAAAGAAACTTGGTATAAAAAACCCATGACATCAACTTTGTTGTTTTGTGGCTTTTAGTCCACATCTGTTGGTAACACTCAAGGTATTCATTTCTTTAAAGGGTTAAGAAAAGCCATAATGCATAGATCTTAAAAACTGAAATAAGTTTTTAAGATCTATGCATTATGGCTTTTCTTAACCCTTTAAAGGAATTAATACTTTTCAGCAAGGATTCCCTGTTCAGTTGATTATCCTCCTCTGCATATTTAGGCCTTTAGTTCCTTCTGTTCATCATTCGGTGGTGTCATTGTTTTACGTGGTTGTATTCGAAGCTCATTCATTTGATCTCCTGCATGTTCCAAGTTGGATTTATTAAATCAGTTTTTGTTGAATTCTCGTCATTTGAGCAATTATTGCAACCATGCTTGAGAGCATCATGGATGCCATGAAAATAAAACACTGTGGACAGAAAAAAAAAGTGATTGGCTCTGAAATCTTTAATAAATTTTGATCATCTTTCACTCATAGATTTATGCAAATGTTAAGGATTAGTTTAGGGTTCATGGTTAGTACCTTGATATAACCCAGTAATTGTAATGTCAATAATAAGTATAAAGTATGTACATGGGGAACAGGGCTGACAAATGTTCCAACCCATTCTCACTCCCAAGGCGTCAAAAACCGAAGCATGGTCAAGTGCCTTCAGCGTCACAATAAAGACGCTAAAGGTGCCCCAAGGCGTCATGTTTCGACGCGCTGGGTGTTCCATTCATTTCAGTGAGAACCCTTTGGCGTCATACACAGACGCGCTGGGTATTAGTAATGTTATCGTCATGGTGAAATTGTATTAGTTTATAATTTTGCCATTATGACATGTTGGAGTGTGTTTTTCAATTTAATCAGCAAGCATAATTTTATTTACATTTCTTTTATTTACGCTATTTAGACATGCTTAACATGTAACCCAACCCCATCCCATCCCTAAACCTACCCATTTGTCTGAACATGATATAAAACACAGGATATAGCCTGACATATACGACTGCATACACAAGTTATTCAAAAAAGTTAAATAATCCAAGTTTTCCGAGGCCAAACGATTGATTTGTATGAAGAAAATCCCCAAAAGCGATCAGCATCTCCATCCGCAGAAGATCATCAACAAACACAATCAAATTTCAAATATTGGCGCCGGTTACGTGAGATTTCATAGTGAAATTGCATTGGCTCTCGTATGTCTTGTGACCAATTGCGTCATTACGTCAGCATTGATTGTAAAATGTCATTGGCTCTCGTGTGTCTTGTGACCGATTGCGTCATGCTCAGGAGTCTTTTGAATTATTTGAATGAGAAATGAATGAGTTCGTTCACGGGGCAGCGGGATCATCATTTCAGCGATTAAAACATCAAGATCGACTCTGTTCTTCACATGAAGATATCGTATGACTTCAGAAGACTTGGAATGCAACATGAGTTAATACTTTTATACTGCTTTGGTCAGTTTTTGCAATAAATACCTGTGACTGTACATTTATTTGCCTGGTATATGTGTTTTATATTGTTTAGATATGGGTAGGTTTAGGGTAGGAGTGGAGTTAGTTGCTCCAAAATATAAAAGTAGCCTTTAAATATTAATAAAATCATGTCTGCTTTTATAAACGCAAATAATTAAATGCGTCTGTTTATGACGCCAAAGGTTTATCATTGTAATGAATGGAGCACCCAGCGCGTCGCAAAATGACGCCCAGGGGCACCTTTAGCGTCTTAATTGTGACGCGGAAGGCACTTGACCATGCTTCGGATTTTGACGCCTTGGGAGTGAGAACGGGTTGAATGTTCCCTAAAGTGAAATACAACAGCACAGCAAACAACCTATTAAAAAAAACTGCTAATCGAGTAATTACATGTGGTTGCATATTCACAGCTAATTATATTTTGCATTGACAGTGAGATGGGCCTTTTTTCTTTTCTTTTTATAGATCTCAATGTGATCGTGCCACAAATAAGCATTTCCCCCGAAGGGAATGTTGTTGAGGGTGACAGGGTGCTGATCAGATGTCAGGTGCAATATCCCTCAGATGTCGAGTTGTTCCTAACTAAAGAGAACGACTTACTTCGTCAGTCTCATGCATCCTTCACATACAGCATCACAGTAAGAGCTGAGAACTCAGGGGACTATGTGTGTAAAGCAGAGAAAGGCAGCGTGCAAAAGACGGCATCCTATCGGCTAAATGTCACAGGTAACTAACCACAAAGATAGACATTTGAGATACTTTTATTAGTTTGTGTTAAGTTGTTTTCTTACTTTTAGTAATTTTGTAGTGTGTTTATTTTATTTTACAAATAGGTTTTTTTTAAATAATTTTTTTGTTGTTATTTTAGGATATCAAGTTAAACTAATCTAGCTGAAATTAAACAAGTTTAAGTATATTTTATATTTTATTTTATTTCAGTTCAAGTTTATTTTAAGTAATTAACTTCTTATGTATTAGTTTTTCGTAACTACAATAACCCTCCACTGCATGATAATGAAATCATTTTTTCTGACTCGCTCTTCAGAACTTTTCTCGAAGCCAATTTTGAGAATGAGCCCAGGCGAGGTTTTTGAAGGAGAACGCTTCACTCTGAAATGCAGCAGTGCTGTAAGTTCCCCAGAGAAGATCAAGAAAGCAGACATAAAGTATGTTTTGCTGAAAGAAGATCGCCGTATTCATTCAGATGACAACTACTCTGTCACTGCAAGCCTGGCCACCAATGGGAAATATGCCTGTATGGCAGAGGCTAAAGGAATTAGCAAGACCAGCGAACGTCTCGTTTTAAAAGCTAAAGGTAAAGAGTTTATGATTTGCCAAAGTTTTGGCATTAGAGGACATATTATCCATGATTATAACAAAGCATGTATTCATTATTACTATGTTATAACACAGTAATAACAAAATATGTTTGATACACTTTCAATATAGTCAGACTCAAGGGTGCCAACACACCTTTCAGAGAACAGTTCTCAAAAGAACCATTTTAAGAATCGAAAGGAATCTTTGTGGAATACAAATGGATGGATGCATCAATTCCAATAAAGACGCTTTATTTTTAAGAGTGTAAAGCTGACTGCTTGCAATATAATGCAAACATACAGTTGTGATTCTACGATAATGAACCACTGTGGAAATGTGAATCATTTTAACAAAATAAGAGGGATCATACAAATTGGATGTTACTTTTTTTTTTTATCAAGTACTGTCCTGAATAAGATATTTTACATAAAAGATGCTTACATATAGTCCACAAGACAAAAAATATAGCTGGGTTTTTAAAAAAATGAACCTGTTTACCAACTCTTGATTCTTAATATTGTGTGTCATTACATGGATGATGCATGATTGTTTTTTTGTTTTTTGTGATAGTTGTCCCTTGTTTGTCCTGAGCAGTTAAACTGCCCAAATGTTCTTCAGTAAAATCCTTCAGGTTCTGTATGTTCTTCAGTTTTCCAGCATCTTTTGCATATTTGAACCTTTCCCAGTGCATTGATCTGAGATCCATCTTTTCACACAGAGGACAATTGAGGGACACAAACACAGCTATTAAAAAAGGTTAAAATATTCCCTGATGCTCAAACATGATGAAAACTGTTTCAATTTTAAGGTAAATTGTACTTAATTTGTCTTCTGGGAAACGTATGCAAATTCTGTTGCTTCTGAAGGGCAGTACAAATTGATATTTAATAAACCAAATTTGGAAAAATCTTCATCCTATTTAAAAGTTTTCACCACCCCTTCAATGTTTGAACTTTTTTAATAGTTGTGTCCCTCAATTGTCCTTAGTGTAATACAATAATTCTCAAAATCATAAAATCACTGCTGGAGAGGGTTTAGATATGTTAATGATACTGGAAAACTGAACAATTAGCAGGAGTTGGAGGATTTTTCTGAAGAATGTTGGTCAGTTTAACTGCTTAGGACAAACAAGGGACTCATAAACAGCCGTCACCAAATAAACAGCCGTGGATCTTCCAGGTAATGACACACAGTATTAAGAATCAAGGGTGTGAAAACTTTTAAAAGGGGTGATTTTAATAAATTCAGCTATTTTTTTGTTTTGTGGACTACATGTAAACACCTAGCCTAGAAATCTAGACGCACCCTAGCGGCAGCAAATTTAATCTGCCCGCGAGTGTCGTCTAGCAACTCTCAATACCCTTCTGAGCTGTATTCCTCACAATCAAGATACCAAACATCTTGATGTGGGTCTGGCTTGTCAGGCATATAAACATCTTTAATGTAAAATATCTTGTAATTCAGGACAAAATACATGCATTTTGTAAGATCTCTTTCATTTTGATTCTGCAAGTGGTTCACCATCGTAGAATCACAACTGTGTGTTTTTCAATCAAAAACACACACTCTTTAGTGAGTAGGCACCCTAATGCTTTTTCATGATTCTCATTTTCTTCCCCTCTTTTTCCAGTGCCTGTTTCCACCCCTGTCATTCGTGCTGTTGATAAGGTGATAGTTGGTCGGCCATTCAATATTTTGTGTGAAGCGGAGAACGGAACGCTTCCAATAACATACAGCTTACTAAAGGCCCGCATGTTAGTGACTGAGAGGAGAGTGGTTGAGGAAACGGACAAGGCTTTCTTCAGCATAAACTACATCAGTTCTCCAGAAGAGATCTACACCTACACATGTCAGGCTCATAACCAGGGGCCATCCATCATTATGACCAGTCCACCTCTTAGAGCAGAAGTCATAGGTAAGAGGACCTCACCCTCATATCTTTATGCTGAAAGTTCTGTGTGACTAATGTTGCTGCTAATTTTTAATAATTTGGAAGTGCTTGTAGCCATTTTTAGATGCCTTAATCACTAATAGACTTTTGTGTCCGGTGGCTTGTTTGATGACTGTCACATTCATTTTATTCCTGTTCTTCACACAAACGCCTGCAAAATAAAAAGCATTGCCATTTAACAAAATTTTCAGACAAAGCGTTTCAAGCCAACAATCAAAAGTTTGTCTTGACGATTTTAATTTTTTTTTGCAACAAAGCCTTATTAGAAAAAAACATTTGAAAAACTTTAAAAACATACAATTCACAGCAGTTGAAAAAAACACAAGTGACAGTAAACCAACATCAATTCCTTTTCAGATTATAAAAACATATATATTTCTAGCACTTTGAGATTTTGTTTAATATAAAGTGCATTATAAATAAAATGTATTATTATTATTATTATTATTATTATTATTATTATTATTATTATTATATTTGTTCTTGGTTCCATGCACAATATTGTGTTTTTGACCTCAAAACTCTTGATTTATAAACTAATACATTTTGACGTTTGCATCACAAAGCCATCTTCATATGTATGGCTTTTCTGATGTAGTAAACTTGTCCAGTATCCAGTGAAACACAAATCACAATTAAAGAGCTCAATGAATTGCTTCAGCAAATACATTTTTATCTTGTGTTTTCTTTTGTGAACACTGTCGGTTAGGTTTAGTGCATGGTTTGGTGTATCACATTTTGTTTACTTTTACCAAGTTCTTCTGGAGACTCAACCAAAGAAATGAATGAATCAATGTTAAAGAAACAAATATATAAACACTATATTCCCAAAAGTTTTGGGACACCTGCCTTTACATGCACATGAACCTTAATGACCTTCCATTCTTAATCCGTAGGGTTTAATACGGAGTTGGCCCACCCTTTGCAGCTATAAAAGCTTCAACTCTTCTGGAAGGCTTTCCACAAGGTTTAGGAGTGTGTTTATGGATTTTTTTATTTTAAATTCTAGAAGCACATTTGTGACGTTAGGCACTGATGTTGAAAGGGAAGGCCTGGCTCGCAGTCACCGCTCCAATTCATCCCAAAGGTGCTCTATCGGGTTGAGATCAGGACTCTGTGCAGGCCAGTCAAGTTCCTCCACACCAAACTTGCTCATCCATGTCTTTATGGACCTTGCTTTGTCCACTGGTGCGCAGTCATGTTGGAACAGGAAGGGGCCACAGAAAGAGGCCAAGTTGGGAGCATGAAATTGTCCACAATGTCTTGGTATGCTGACAAATTAAAAGTTCCTTTCATTGGAACTAAAGAGCCAAGTCCAATCCCTGAAGGACAACCCCACACTATAATCTCCCCTCCACCAAACTTTACACTTGGCACAATGCAGTCATGCAAGTACTGTTCTTCTGACAACTGCCAAACCCAGACTCGTCAATCGGATTGCCAGACTGAGAAGCGTGATTGGTCACTCCAGAGAACACGTCTGCACTGCTCTAGAGGCCAGTGGTGGCGTGCTTTTCACCACTGCATCCAACGCTTTGCATTGCACTTTATAATGTAAGGCTTGGATGCAGCTGCTTGAACCCATTCCATGAACTCTCTTCACACTGTTCTTGAGCTAATCTGAAGACCACACAAAGTTTGCAGTTCTGTATCCATTGAATCAGCAGAAAGTTGGTGACTTCTGCGCACTGTTCACCTCAACAAGCGCTGACCCTGCTCTGTGATTTTTATGTGGCCTACCACTTCCTTGGCTGAGGAGCTGTTGTTCCCAATTGCTTCCACTTTGTTATTATGCCACTAATGTAATGACTTCGGTCTGATCTGTTTTCCTCCTCACTGATTGCATGTGTTGTTTGTCTGGAGCACAGGGGCTTATTGACGAGTGCCAGGTGATCGCTATCTTTGTGATATTTCCCCCTCCCCTTCATTATCTTTAATTCCCATTTGGGCTCTTCGTTCACCGGTTGCTAATTCTCCTTGGTTATTCTCCCTTATATTAGACCCTCTTGTTCTCAGTCTTTTGTCAGACCGTTGTGGTATGTAGCGGACACTTTCGCTCATGACCTACTTTCGCTATTGTCCTGTCCTGTCCTCTCCTGCCGTGTCGTGCTCTTTCAGTCTCTCAGTGCTGTTTTATTTTTTGTACTTTTTGCTCTCTCCCTCTCTCCCACCAGTACTTTCCTCCTTCTTATGGGCCCTGGTGGTGCTCGCTCCGTGGAAGTTCGGAGGCTTCGCTCCAGTCCCTCTCTGCACGCTCGCCACTCTCATCGGGGAACCCCCTCTCTGCGGATTCACCGCTCTCTTCGGGGAATTCCCTTGCTGCGCGCCCATCACGTGCATCCGTGAACTCAGCGGGTCTTCGACGCTGCGTCATTGGTGACGCTTGGGACCTGTCTTTTGTTAATGATGCTCTGACCAGTGGACATTTTATTTGGATAGTTTATATGCCTTCTGTGTTCCTACTATTTTCCTGTGTCCGTTTTGAGCAAAAATAAATTCTGTTACCTGCAACTGAATCCGCACTTTTTCCTGACAACTAACAGTTGACTGAGGAATATTTAGTAGTGAGGAAATTTCATGAATGACTTATTGCACAGATGGCAATCTATCATAGTACCACGATTGAAATCACTGAGCTCCTCAGAGCGACCCATTCTTTCACAAAAGAATTGTCTTCTATATGCCTAGGTGCTTGATTTTATACATCTTTGGTCATGAAAGTGATTGGAACACCTAATTTCAATTTGGAGTGTCCCAATACTTTGGCAATCTTCTGTACTTTATGAATGTATGTGAAATATGTCAATTGTCAAAACACAAATATATAAAGTTTTTAAAGGTATAGCTTGCATAAAAATAAAATAAAATAATTTATTTTATTTATTCACACACACACACACACACACACACACACTATACTCTTGACTAAAGTAACTGGTTTATCTCTGTCCGTCTATTAGTACCAGTGTCCAAGCCAGTTCTGGAGTCACAGGATGATACGGTCACAGAGGGCTCAGATCTCACCCTCATCTGCAGTGTTCAGAAGGGCACTCACCCAATTATCTTCACCTGGTATCACAACAGCGTTCAGCTCCCTTTCTCCACTAAGGAAGACAGATCCTTAAAAGGAAGATACATTGTCAAAGCCATCAAACGAGACCAGAGAGGCGACTACTACTGTGAGGCATCCAACTATGCAACTGCAATTCGAAGTTCTCCAGCTAGGATTGGCGGTAAATTTTTAAATACCACACCAACACACCATTTGATGTTCTTGATAAGCCATTTAGATCTCTGTTTTTAAATAGAAACACTTTTGAAGTACACAGATGAAAGTTAAAGATAGCAGTTTACTTGAAAGAGTAAAAGTGGAAGCAGCCAGTAAATGCCACAACATTTATGTTGTGAGAACATGAATGTGAACAAACATGATCAACACTTGGGAGAGATGACGTGCCGGCACTGCAATATCACATAATTGTAAGACTTCCCATTTACATAGTCGAGCGCAAGACGACAAAATGGAACTAAATTTGTCACTCGTACACTGTCTGGAAAGTTGTTTGAGCACAAATCCGTAGCGCACACCCAGATATTGCGCCTCAAACAGCGCATAAATACTGAATTGAACTCTCTTGCATGCTTTCTTACACTTGAATGGACAAATTCACACTAAATTATGTCAAAAAATTCCGGTCTCTGCAAGTATTCTAGTAAACACAATTGGTTATGTCTTAAGTGAACGTAAACATTCGAGAAATACATTGGCAGGTGTGTTAAAAAGTTTCTTTTAGGCTCTGCTTGTACTTATGTAGAGTATATTTCTGTCATAAAAGTGACAATGTTTACTGAAGATAATGGTAATTATGAATTCTTTCTGATTATTTGTTGTGTGTGTGTGTGTGCGTGCGTGCGTGCGTGCGTGCGTGCGTGCGTGCGTGTGTGTGTGTGTGTGTGTGTGTGTGTGTTTTATAGTCAGTTTAGCAGTGTGGAAGAAAATTCTTATTGGAGGTTTCTGTATCTTGCTTTTGGTGGCTATCGTCGTAGTCCTGACTGTCTTTTTAAAGAAAATGCCAAATCCACGCAGAAAAAAGCAAGCAACTGAGTTATCAGTGTAAGATCCCCTTCATTTCTATCACACATCTACAGTTCGTATGTCTCATATCATCATTTGTATGTTTCTTCAATATGTTTGAAAATGCCTTTTTTCTCAGAAAACCTTCAAGGCCCAAATCAGGTGACCCCATGAGAGTAAGCCTCACTCTTGACATTGAAGACAACACCAATCTCAATGGTAGCAAATTTCTCTTTTACCGTCATGATCATTTTAATACAGTGCATTTTGCTAATTTTGTTTTGTCTGTTTTTAAACTTGGTGGAAAAGTGGATTCAGACATGCCCTAAGTATACCTAAGTGTTTTTCTTTTTCTTTCATTAGTCTAAAAGAAGATTGCGTAAGGGAAAAAGACCAAAAATGTGTAACTCATTTCAATGGTCTTTAATTAGACTTTAAAAAAATGTTGTTTCAACTTAAGTGTAATTGTTTGTGCTGCCTTAAAATTTTAAGTTTAGTCAACTTGAAATGTGAAGCAAATAACTGACAACTTAGATATTTAAGTTGAATAAAATGTAAAGGCTACTCGAACACTTCAATTTTTAAGTTGACTAATTTTTACACTGAAAATTTATTTTATATTTTTTTAATTAAAAAATTTGAATTAATTCAAATTTACACAGAAAATAATTTATGAAGCATGAGTAAAACATGCACATATAGTAACGCAAGTAAAAACCTGAGCTGTAGTGTTCTAAATCATACTTATCTTGATGGATGGTTTTGTATTACCAATGTAATTCTTGTGGAGTTTGATACATGCAAATCGTTACATCAAATATATTTCCGGTATCTTTGCATGTTGGGTTAAGATAGATTACAGATTCATATTGGAAATTGCACTTTATCACTTTTTCCCTGGCACTGAATGTTGAAATCATATTTTGTTTCTGCCTTACAGGCACTCCCTGTGTGATGGGCAGGAATGTCTGGAGTGAAAATGTATCTGGCTCAGGTACAGACTTTAAACACGATGAGGCATAAGATGTGAGTTCATCTCATGACAATGTCTGCTTGCTATCAAACTAGATTCTGACGATCATACCGATGTGGACTCTGAGCTGGTTCACCCACAGGAAGAGGATCCAAGCAGAGGTGAGATGCAAAAATGTCAAAGAATCCCTCAAATGGAATCATTGCAAAAAAATCTGTCAGTTATAGATAAATATTGAAAGAGCCTTGAAGTGATTTTGGTATTCTTGTAAACTGTGACGAAGCAGATAAGCAGTGTTCAAAGTGGTCAAATTAAAGTTCTCTAACGTCCAAATTTTAAAACTATAAAATACGTTAAAATATAAGCACGATTGGTTGTGCTTCAGGATGCATCTTTTTTTCTTTTCTTTTTTGTCACAAGCCATATATAGGCCTACAACTATTTCAAACAAATCAAGACAAGCATAAGAATACTTCTATACAATGGGCCATTTGACTGTATTCTCCATTAAACACTAGATGGCAAAAAATCAGCTCAGCATTTTTCCACACAACCGCTTTTAATCATTGATGTGTTCACAACACAAAGTTGATTCTGCACTAATTTGATAGCTAGGCCTATATGGGATGCTAATTAACTTAACCATTAACTAACAATAATTGTAACCAATTAATCGTTTGCTGAATGCTTCAAAATACACTACAAATATATATTAATATATAAGTATATAAGTAGCAGTTCAGTGTCGATTCAGTTCACTTCAGTTCTGATTGTCAATTATTAAAATAGGCTAGATCATTTCATTGATAAAGCAGCTCTGTAGAAACCAGCTCAATTCATTTCTCATCCAGTGTCAATGTGCAGTCAAATCAGTAATGTTGATGAATACTAAGCGTCCCCAACTAAGTAAGCCAGAGGCGACATTGGCAACGAACCCAAACTCTATCAGGTGACAGAATGGAGGAAAAGAAACCTTGGGAGAAACCAGGCTCATTTGACCAAACCAATAAACAAAAACTGTGTCATTATAATTCAGGCTATATCACAAGTCAGAAATCCTATTGTAGATCTGTAGCAATCAAGTATGTGCTTTTGGATGCAACCCCAGTTGTTTTCACATTTACAGTTAGAGTAAAACCAAACTCAGACCTCCGCCTACCCCGGTCCACTCGGCAGCTATCACATTATCAACTTTCCATGCCCTGTTTCAAACGAAACTTTTGGTGTGAAAGCTCCTTAGACTTGTTCATCTATTTGCACATTCAATTGCTCGCACATGTTGGCCCAAAAATTGAGCTGCTTGAATACTGTGTGCGTAGACATCAGCGGAATCTGCTGATGATGAAAATTACAGAGAGGAACATGGACTATAGTGAAGTATAATTTTAGGTTTGTGTTGCTGTCCTCATTATGCAGTATTAATTAGTATGGTTGTTTTATTATTTGCATGTATGATTTCTCTCTCTGCCCCCATGACTATTTTGAAAATCACTAATCTGCACATATGTTTTTTAATGGAATATGTAAAGAAGATACGTTTCTATTAGGGTGTTGACTTTTTTCTCAAACTTTTTTTCTCCCCATATTTCTATTAGAAGTTCTTATGAAGAAAAGCATAGAGCCTGAATACAGCGACCAGCATACAGAGGTCCAGATGTCCACACCAGGTGAGCCCCGATCTTTCAATCTTTACAGCATGACAGGGAAGCGTGTTTCCATCGCAGAATAAAAATAAAAATATAATATTTTATCTTGCAATTCAGATGTTTAACATTTGCAATTCTGACGTTTTTTCCTCACAATTGCAATTTTGTATCTCCTAATTTTGACTATTTCTCACAGTTTTAAGAGACATTGCAGATTATAAAGTCCGAATTGTGAAGTATAAAATAACAATTCTGAGAAAATAAGTCAAAAACAATTTTCTTGGAATTGCGAGCTTATGTCTCTCGGTTCTGTATTCTACAAAATATCAGGTTTTTTTAACACACAGTTCTGACTTTTTACTCAGAATCGTGACATACACTTTTCTTGCAACGTAACATTTATCGCATTTGTGAGACACAAACTCATAAAAATTAGTTATAGCATATATGATTATAGGATATAAACTTGCAATTTTTGCTAAAAATTGCACGTTTGTATTTTGTAATTCTGACTGTATTTCTCGCAGTTGAGACACAAATTCATAATTATGAGTTCAACTCTGAATTCCAGGATATAAACTGACTTTTTTTCTTATAATTGCAACTTTATTTCTTGCAGTTGTGAGACACAAACTCGCAAATTGAAATGTCTGCATTGTGAGGTATAAGCTAACCATTCTGAGAAATTTCACAATTTGCAAGTTTATAACAAAATTCGGACTTTTTTCTTTGTAATTGTAATTTTGAGGGAAAAAGTCAGAATTGTGTGATCAAAAGTCAGAATTATTGTTTTTAAATTTTGTTCTGTGGCAGGAACCAGCTTCCATAACACCCTCCCCTTCAAGCATGACCATAACAGGCAGTAAAAGAGGTGCATTGTTGCGTTGCGTACTAACTGACATTGTTAATGAAAGTGTAGTGTTTTCATCATGCATGAGACGCCAGGTGGCTATTTCCTGCGCAGGCGGGAAAGAGCTTCCTGTTTCCACAATGGGCCCTGGAGCCTCATGTACCTCTGCCCTGCCGACACACACACTTGGCTATTGTTTCATCAGCGCAAATAAACACTACACAGCCTCTTTTCCCTAGATGATTAATAGCGAGATCTCTTGATAATCATTGCGGTATGTGTTTGAAACAATGCTGAAACACTGTAGAGGTCACGATGAAATGGGTTTTGGCATGCCCACATATTGCCAAACAATAGCTGCATCTGGAGGGAAACAGATTACTTACACAGGCACATTAGCATGGCACTAACACGATAAGCCCAAGGCAGGCACCGCACTCCTCTTCCTTGGGAGTTGATTGGAGTTGCTTCTGGAAGTTGGGCTGCAGTTATTAAATATTCATCCATTTTCCACTGCGGCTCTTTTGTGACGGTGGTTCATTTGTTTTTTATAGGAGTTTCGGAACAGGCTGAGGGCGTAAGTGACGCACAATGTTGACACAGACACAGACACACAAGTCCACATGTAGGTATGTACAAATAGTTTTGCCACAGGGAGGCCCTCTTGTGGAAGAAATAGGTGGCACAGAAGAAATATCTTAAATCTCACTTGGTCTATCTTAGCCTGACAAGAAAACATGCTGGGCGTATAAAATCCAAAGAGGAAAAATACTATAGAAACTATATTTTTCACAAAAAATACAGTCAGACAGACAGACAGACAGACAGACAGACAGACAGACAGACAGACAGACAGACAGATAGATAGATAGATAGATAGATAGATAGATAGATAGATAGATAGATAGATAGATAGATAGATAGATAGATAGATAGATAGATAGATAGATAGATAGATAGATAGATAGATAGATAGATAGATAGATAGATAGATAGATAGATAGATAGATAGATAGATAGATAGATAGATAGATTATGTGATTCTACAAGCTTTCAGTGAAGCTTATTTGTGTTTTTCTCAACAGGCGGCTCTGGAGTATGCGCAACTCAACAACAGTGAACAAGAAACTGCATAATGTATCAACACATTACATCTAATTTATTCAGCTTCTCCACCACCAGAAGCTGATTTTCATTTGTTTGTTTTTTTTTTGTTTTTGTTTTTCAAAATTTTACTTTGACAATATTGTTAATATTACTTTGTTGCCTGGGCTGTTTAAAATCTGAGTAAAATGCGTTGTGATGTTTATATGTCAGAAATAAAAATCTGAGCAGTCAAATCAAGTCATTTGTTGTTGTTTTGTTTGTTTGTTTGTTTGTTTGTTTGTTTGTGTTCCAGCAAAGATCGTTTATTTTACAACAAAACCGGCAACTACTAGCCTAAAACAATAGCTTCTCGGGGGGTTCTCTGGAAAAAAAAAAGGTGTTTGGGGGTAAAATGTGTGTTATTTTGGCAAGGTTGCCTGCTAAAATTCACATTCATTCGTCTATATATCAGCACTCATGGGTCTATATCACATAATAGTCGCTTCAACAAGCGGACATAGAAAACAACCCGCAGGAAAAAACGCGGACTTGGCAACACAGTGCAGTTGAGCTCTGTTGACATTTGACAATGCGTCGCTCTGTTGCTCTGATTGGTTGTAGGTCTATCCAATTGATGTCTTTCCTGGTTCAGTTGAAACGCCCCATAATCACAGCCCAGTGGAGCAGTTTCAGACTCATATTCTGACTAGAATTGAGTATGACCACATCAGGCTAAAATTAGGGGGTTTTGGAGGATCAAATCTTAGCATATATTATTAACAAACTAACTCAGTGTTTGTGACTGTGGGCAAAAGTTAGTTTGTTTTACATGCCATCTCTGAATGTCACATAAAATATTGCTGTGCCTGTGATACTTCTTGTGTCCTTGGATGGTGCCAGGGTGCTCGAGGGCTCCAATGTGACACTCATGGGCTTATCAGCGTGACTTCCATCAATCATATGACATTGTGGGCTGTCAGTAGCAATGGCCACGTATTGTGGAAATAAGGGAGTCCCATAATGGGGTGCCACTTTAACAGTTAAGGATGAATAGATCTTCAGGGGTGCCACAGTAACTCCATTGGCTTTGTGTAGGAAACCGGGCTTTACATAAGTCGTAGCAGTGAGGTTGTGTACACTGAGCTTTTCATCACTCTCAGACAGGCGCTTATTTTAGGGAGGGGGAACGTCATGTACCTCTGTTTTACTGCCATAAAGTAACCCTCTCTTGCTCTCATTCGGTCATAACATGAGCCCTGACTCGATGTCGCTCAGAATTCCAGCCCTGCCTTTAGCTGCAATGCTAAAATTGGCCGGCTGACCCCTGTGAAATGTATTCTGGGAATATGTTGTCTTTCACTTTGCCTTATGGGGCCAGTCCAGAACGCTACATTATGACTATCTTACACTTGTGACAAGAAGCTCCTCTTTCCTAGATACACGCCATTTAGCAACGTAATGCAACCCTATATACTTTATTATTAGACAGATTAGTACATTTATATCATAAGGACTTATTTAACAGTTCAAAGGTTACAGAATCGTGGTGACACTATAAAAGATGGGTGAAGCTGGTTATGCTTCCAATGCTTTCTGATTTGTTTTGTTCCATGTGAGAATCTACAGAGCATTTGCGGATTTGCCCTCAGATTTCTCCCCTCACAACAGGACTTGTTATCATAAATATTCAGCATGTTGGATTGTTACAATTTGAGATTGGTGCAGCCCAGACGTTCATCTGAGCAGATTAATTTACTCTTAACACACCTCACACCACAGGAAAATCTGATAAAATAATCTGTAGAGCTATCAAGGGACCCCACTTTATGTTAGGTGGTCTTAACTACTTTGATCCCAAAAAAAAAAAAAGTTAGAGACAGGTGTGGTGGTGTGGGTCAGTTTAAGAGTAAAGTTAGGGACAGGTGTGGTGGTGTGGGTCAGTTTAAGAGTAAAGTTAGAGACAGGTGTGGTGGTGTGGGTCAGTTTAAGGGTAAAGTTAGGGACAGGTGTGGTGGTGTGGGTCAGTTTAAGGGTAAAGTTAGGGACAGGTGTGGTGGTGTGGGTCAGTTTTAGGGTAAAGTTAGGGACAGGTGTGGTGGTGTGGGTCAGTTTAAGAGTAAAGTTAGGGACAGGTGTGGTGGTGTGGGTCAGTTTAAGAGTAAAGTTAGGGACAGGTGTGGTGGTGTGGGTCAATTTAAGAGTAAAGTAAGGGTCAGGTGTGGTGGTGTGGGTCAGTTTAAGGGTAAAGTTAGAGACAGGTGTGGTGGTGTGGGTCAGTTTAAGGGTAAAGTTAGGGACAGGTGTGGTGGTGTGGGTCAGTTTAAGGGTAAAGTTAGGGACAGGTGTGGTGGTGTGGGTCAGTTTAAGGGTAAAGTTAGAGACAGGTGTGGTGGTGTGGGTCAGTTTAAGGGTAAAGTTAGGGACAGGTGTGGTGGTGTGGGTCAGTTTAAGGGTAAAGTTAGGGACAGGCGTGGTGGTGTGGGTAAGTTTAAGGGTAAAGTTAGGGACAGGTGTGGTGGTGTGGGTCAGTTTAAGAGTAAAGTTAGGGACCGGTGTGGTGATGTGGGTCAGTTTAAGGGTAAAGTTAGGGACAGGTAATAATAATAATAATAATAATAATAATAATAATAATAATAATAATAGATTTTATTTATAATGCACTTTTCATTCCGAAGAATCTCAAAGTGCAACAGGGGGGGGGGGGGGGGGGGAATTACACAAAAAATGAATAACAAGTAAAAATATAGAATACTACAAACAATCAACCAACACAGAAAACAGAACAGAAACAGAGCTGATGGTGAACAGAAACAGAGCTGATGGTGAACAGAAACAGAGCTGATGGTGAACAGAAACAGAGCTGATGGTGAACAGAAACAGAGCTGATGGTGAACAGAAACAGAGCTGATGGTGAACAGAAACAGAGCTAATGGTGAACAGAAACAGAGCTGATGGTGAACAGAAACAGAGCTGATGGTAAACAGAAACAGAGCTGATGGTGAACAGAAACAGCTGATGGTGAACAGAAACAGAGCTAATGGTGAACAGAAAACAGCTGATGGTGGAAGTCTCTGTTAGCTCCGCAGCACACTGTGGTCCACTCCATGTTTCAGATTTCTCCCAGCGGCAGTGTGTCCTGATGACATCGCCGAGGCAGGACAGCTGAAGACCAGATGATGGGTCTTCATGACGATTCAAACGATGGGGATCGCCGCAGCACCATGCAGGAGGCAGAACATTTTTCCGGGCACTTCTGTGGACACACCGGGGTCGGCGCAGAAGTCCAAGCCGCTCCACGGCCGCAATGCAAGACGGAACAGCGGCGCAGCCGAGAAGCGGAACATCCCAACATCATGCCGGACGCCGATTACGATGGCCCAGATGACACTAGCCCGGTGCAAACTTCAGCCACCATGCAGCTTAAGCCCAAGGGAGACCACCAGTGAGCAGTCGCGGCGAGAAACATCAAATGTCCTCCAAACCAGAACCAACCGCAGCAATTCAAACATAAACATTAGAGAAGCGGTGGAAAACGGCGAAACAACGAACAACGTCCTCTCAGTGGCTGCCAGCAATCAGCAACAGCCCCAATTGTAGCTCTGACTGTTAGACTAGTCACAAACATAAGGAAATAAAATAAAATCTAAATCTAATAGTACATTAACATGATTTGTGGGTGGAGAAGCGGCGAACAGACAACGCCAGCGTCCTCTCCCCCACGTTGCCTAGCAACGTTTTCCAAACGTTGGAAAAGGTGTGGTGTGTGGGTCAGTTTAAGGGTAAAGTTAGGGACAGGTGTGGTGGTGTGGGTCAGTTTAAGGGTAAAGTTAGGGACAGGTGTGGTGGTGTGGGTCAGTTTAAGGGTAAAGTTAGGGACAGGTGTGGTGGTGTGGGTCAGTTTAAGGGTAAAGTTAGGGACAGGTGTGGTGGTGTGGGTCAGTTTAAGGGTAAAGTTAGGGACAGGTGTGGTGGTGTGGGTACACTCTAAAAAATTCTGGGTAAAAAACAACCCAATGTTGGGTCAAATATGGACTAACCCAGCAATTGGGTTGTTTTAACCCAGCGATTGGGTTGTCTTAAGCAAATATTTAACCCAACCACAGGGTTAAAACAACCCAATCGCTGGGTTAGTCCATATTTGACCCAACATTGGGTTAAAACAACCCAACATTTTTTAGAGTGTAAGTTTAAGGTTAATGTTAGGGACATGTGTGGTGTTGGTTTAAGGTTAGGGTTAGGTTTAGGTTTAAGGTTAGGGTTAGGTGAAGTGTCAACAGTGAAATTATACATGTAACTACAGAAATTAATTTCATATGTAATTATATGCAGGTAATTTTAAAAATGTAAGTCCAATGTAAAAACATGTACTCAATAAGTGCATTGTATCAGATTATTAATCAAAAATGTTAGTACATAGTAGTTATGGCCACCTAATATAAAGTGGGTCCCCATCAAGATAAAATCAGGACTTTATCTAGGATTGTCAGAAGGGGATAATTGGGCCCAAAATTAGACCATTATCTTGTTGTGTGTGGTGCCTTTACCCTGATACCATCAGATACGTCAAAATATCCTGTCAGCAAGACACGGGGCATCTCTGTCTCTGCCTATCTCTCTTCTTTAGATTAGCTTCCAATTTCCTCGAAAAGCTTACGATGGGATGACCCGATGAGGGAACAGGAAGGTGCCTGGAATAGACTATCATCCATCTGAAGATGATAGCCGTGTTATGCAATGAGCTAGCGTGGATATAGTTCACTCCTCACTAACCTTCACCCAGCATGAAGATCAAATTCATTTTCCAAATGGATGAAATTAATAGTTTTAACTTAATGTGCAGTGACGGGTGACAATATCAAATTTTGATGGTCGACAAAATTTTGAATTCGAATGTACTGTTTATATGTGCCCTAAACTCTGCTATCCAATGAAAATACCTGCTTACCTCTGCATCAAATGTATTCTGAATGAAATGTATGTGCATATGAAGAGTCGCAGTTCAATACAAATAATGTCAAGTCACACCAATCCTGTTTATGGTCCTGTCCCATGTTGTTAACATTGAAAAAGAAAAGAGAGAGAGAGGATTAGCAGTGTTCTAAATTTATTTTGCTAACATGCACTCTCAGAAAAAAGAGGTACAGTCGAGGTATAATTTTTGTTTCTTGGGGAACAAAATGTATAACTGTACCTTTAAAGGTACACAATTGGTCCTTAGGGTAAAAGTACACCATTGTGTTCCTCAGTTCGGTCCTAGTGAGCTGCTGTCCTGCAGAGTTTGGCTCCAACCCAGAAACACATCTATAGAAGCTTTTATTGAGAATGAACAGGTTTAGATTTTGATGATTTTGGTCACCATTATGGAGATCAGTGTTTCCTTTAGTTGGGCAGTTTGACTTGGATTTTTATGTGAGTTTGTGGTTTTTGTTACAGTGTTAACAAAACATGTAATTGATCAAAACAAAAGAAGACATAAACAAAATTGTATCATGAAGGATAATGTTTGTTGGGATTGAATTCCCAACTCCAGAAAAGATGTGGGTTCTTAGAATGGTCACTGTGTTGCTTACACAATGGGGGCGTGAGTTTTACCCAGACCATCAGCAGCCAATGAGTGTGTGCTTAGCAATGAAGCAGGAAGTCGAAAGGACACAGCACAAGGTAAGCTAATTTAGCCGCATGAAGGATAATGTTGGAAGGAAACTAATCACTAGATAAAAATATTAATGAATAATATTCAGCTACAATACTTTCTTGCCACAGACCAGATCAGTTCTAAATTTTGATTTTTAAATACATTCTAGGGGGGAAAGTTTAGACATACATAGATATTAAGAATCCGCATATGAATCTCTACATTGGTTACATACTTTATTCTGCATGCTGGGAGCCACGAGTTTTATAATATGGTGTCTTAGTAGGGTTGGAGCTAAACTCTGGAGGACAGCAGCTCTCTAGGACCGAACTTGCCTACCCCTTACTTAGAGGTACAAAAATGTACCCTTAAGGGTACAGCCCCAGTGACGGACACTTGTACCTTAAAAGGTAAGATTTTTTGTACTCTTTTTTTTGACAGTGTGGGCAAATGTAACCGGTTCGATTCACTACTCGACCCGCTCATCAAATCTTGGTTTCTGGCGTTGAAGGCAGGCATGCTAATATTGGCACTAAAGATTACAGACTCTAGCATGCCTGTTGAGGCCAGGGGAGTCAATGGCCCTAAATGTAACCAGTCCTACTTAAACAACTCCGACCAGGATTCGAACCAGGGTCTCCGCCGTATTAGGCAAGTGCTCATGCAAGGATGCAAAAGATATTAGCTGCTATTACATCTCTTTAGAGAGAATTGCAAGCAGTGTTCCAAATTTATTTTGCTAATATGGATAAATGTAACCGGTCTTACTCAACCTGCTCTAAGTGGGATTCAAACCGGGGTCTCTGGCGTGGGAGGAGGCTCGCTAACAAGGATGCTAAAGACTACAGCCACCTGCAAACCTGTTGAGGCCAGGAGAGTGAGGTTTACACACACAAATCTTACTGGCCTACGCCCATTACATGAACATGTAAGCCTCATGCCCATTCCTTTTCATTATCTCTGTATGAGTCAAATTTGAAGACTCTCTCATGTAACCAAATATTCAAGGCTAGGGTATTAAAGGTAAAAGTATAAGATTATACTGTAGATTTTATATAAAAATCTATATTGACTGACCACATCTGATGCGTGTTCTTCAGTGGGATTACAGCACTACTCATGGCCGATCACTGTGTTTTAAATGCCCCATAATCACCTATTGCAAAGGGTAAAGCACTACATGTGTAGATTGCAACATGGCACCTGTTTTGCTAAGTGTTACTCTGATGTATTTTCCCTGGGGCTAAATTAGCTTACCTTGTGCTGCGTCCTTTCGACTTCCTGCTTCCTTGCTAAGCACACACTCATTGGCTGCTGATGGTGTGTGGGTAAAACTCACGCCCCCATTGTGTAAGCAACACAGTGACCGTTCAAAGCACCCACATCTTTTCTGGAGTTGGGAATTCAATCCCGACACAAACGATCATATCATCAAAGCTCTCTTGAACCACCCAATGAAGTCAGCCACACACGAGCCTGCAATGCTTCAAAACAGCTGCACGGCTCTGCTTAGAACTTCAGGCTATTCGCAAGCTAGCATTCTTCATACCTGCTCAATGTCAGTGCGCCCAGGCTCACATTTGCACAAAACAAACTGCAGTGCAGAAGAGACTGGTCAGAACAAAGAGTCAAATCATGAAAGGGTATACATAACACACACACACACAGTTTCTGCCAATCTCATGTTAATCTTGAGTACCTATTATTGCATCCTTCATATCTCAGAAGAGTCTTTAGTTTTTATTTATAAAAGACAGATCAGAATCTTTCAGAAAACAGCTAAAGTCGTGGCATTATCCGTCCGTGCAGTGGGCGGAGCTAAAGAGTCATGAGCACACACACACAATACATCATGGCATTATCCCTGGGTAACTTTCTGTTTACTTTCAGGTTGTTTCCATTTTTTGCACTTGCGCCAATTGCCAACAAAACACAGACATTTGATGCAGTTTCACTTACTGCCTGCAGTTTCCACTCATGACCGAGAAAGAAAGAAAAACACACTTGCAGAACTCTGTTGCTGCTCCGAAAAAGCAAACTGCCTCCCCTGTTCCTTAACTCTTTCTCTGCCAAACACATAATTTTCTCTGTTGTACAATAGGGGGCGCTATGGTGCATCTCCTGAATGAGTTAAGAATCTCCGGATCAAAAAACAGGCGAAGAAGACGGAAAAACGAGCAATCTTATATGTAAGCTTGTGTAAAATAACATGATCATCAACATTAAACAGCTTATAAACAAAACTTTCTATGTTACTGAATGAAATGTCAACCCAGGACGAGCTAATGTGTAAGCATTATGGGTGTTGATGGACTCGATCTACTCCATCTGTGTTTGATCATCGCTCTGAATCTGATCTGGATTTAGTCTTTAACAAAAACTTGATTTTCTCAGCATTTTGTTTTGTTAAAAGTGTGGCTTTTTTTAAAGGGTTAGTTCACCAAAAAAATGAAATGTATGTCATTAATGACTCACCCTAATGTCGTTCCACACCCGTAAGACCTCCGTTCATCTTCAGACACGGTTTAAGATATTTTATATTTAGTCAGAGAGCTTTTCTGTTCCTTCAATGAGAGTGTATGCACACTATACTGTCCACGTCCAGAAAGGGAATAAAAACATCATCCAAGTAGTCCATATGTGACATCAGTGGGTTAATTAGAATTTCTTAAAGCATCGAAAATACATTTTGGTCCAAAAATACCAAAAACAACGACTTTATTCAGCATTGTCTTCAATGGTTTGCTTTCAATCCTCAAACAAAGATTCAAACGGTTATGAATCAGCGTTTTGATTCATGATTCGGATCGCGCGTCAAACTGCTGAAATCATGTGACACAAACTCGGTGTAAGGAGGGTGAGACTCTATTAGCGTGACCTATTTTTGCTACACTTCATTAAGCTTCACATCTGCCATCTGACCTAAACTATGCTCCATTATTAACAGCCCCCGGAGAATCTGCCCTAATTCTATAGACTGACTTTTATTTCCAGGAGATCATACTGCAAAACGTTTGGGGAGTTACGAGTTGCATATTTTGTGTATGACATACCGTTTCCTAAATTAGTGCTAGTCCTAAAATGACTTTAATATCAACAAGTATTTCCAACAGATAGACAGTTAAAGTTTCTAAAATAATGCCATTATTTTTATACCACATGTATGTCCTTTACACATTTATTCCACTTATACTACAGTCACACTTCTCAAGATATTGGTCAGGTTTTTTGTCCTTAAAAATCTTGTGTGCAGAACTGACTTCTTAAGCCAGACTCAGACTACAGGGAGTTTTAGGCTGATTTATCCCAGATTTTTCCCTCCCAACCAACTGAGAGAAAATCTTGTCCTGAATTCAGTTGCACACCATGTTAAGAACTAGTTTGACAAACTAGCAATTAGTTGAGAAGTAATCAGTCTTACAAAATTGTTGTTACATTAATGATTTGTGTTGCATTATACTGGATGGGGCTTGTTAGTTCCCAGCATGCTTTGCATATGGCTAAATCAAGAGAGAGTAAATGTTGTTATTTTATATGTAAAAGTATAATTTGATGTATTTTTGAGCAAAATGAGAAAGGGGAGACTTGATTGTTTTTAATAGAGGTTAATATTTAATTATGTTGGAGCTATTAGAACAATTTAGTGGGTTACCATTGTGGAGAATTTGCTCATTTCATTAACTAATGTCACTATGGCTTTGCTGAAGGAACTTTTAATGCTTAGCATTTAAGATGTTAATGTGTGATATTGCTAGTTAAACGTTTGCCAACTGGTTAGTGCAGTATAATAATTCAGTGTTTTAGTAGTGGTGGAAATTTTGGTTCTTTTAAGAGAATCGTTCATTTTCAGTTCGTTCACCAAAATGATTTGTTCATATTCGTTCATTGATTTGTTCAGTAACATTTAAAAAAAAATATATATTACATTACCAGTCAACCTGATCTCACAGATTTCCGTTAAATGAACATGGACCCTTACCTCAAAAATCTGTGGTAGTTTCACGGAATCGCCGAAAATTCTGTGATGGGTACACGGAAGTGATGCCTATGGAAGTCAATGACAGTCAGCAGCCGTGGTCCACACACAGATTCCCTCTTCCAACACCTTATATTCGTCAGTTGGATTCAGTCAGCATAATTTATTTACATTTATTTTTCTTTTTATTCAGACACGTTTTGAACACCTTTTAAACATTAAGATCAACTATGTTCTTCACATGAAGATATCGTATGACTTCAGAAGACTTAAAATGCAACATGAGTTAATACTTCTAAACTGTTTCTGGTCCGTTTTTGCAATAAATAACTGTGACTGTACATTTATTTCCCTGTAATGTGTTTCATATTGTTGCTTTAGGTTTAGGGTAGGAGTGGAGTTAGTTGCTCCGAAATATAAAAGTAGGCTATAAATATTCATAAAATCATGTCTACTTTTACAAATGCAAATAATTAAATGTGTGTTGGGAATCCGTGTGTGGATCCGTGTTCATTTCACAGAATTCTGTGAGACCAGGTTGTACCGGTAATTATGACCGCAGGTGACGAAAAAGAGTGTTTTATGTGTAATGTCTTAAGTCAACGAACGTATTTACTTACAAAAAAACTGATTTGGCTTTATTAAAAAATAATAAACTTCTCTTCCGATGTGATATGTGATGGGAAAATGGATAAGAGCGAACTCGGCAAATGGTGGATTTGAACCAGGCCCAGGGTTGATTGTGTCAAAACCAAGATCCTTAAGTCATACGTTTTACTTTTTACGTTTTTTGCACCACTGAAGGTGTTAAAATGCGTATGTTGTTTTAAATCTTGTTTGGCACAGCCAGGAATTATTAGGCGGAGCTAGTGCGAATTGCACTTGGCAACAAGACGTGATGTCTGCACTTGGTGTGAATAGACACTCCGTACCAAAAAATGTCCTGCGCACCACCAAGCGAAATGGGTTCCCGCCCCTCCACACTTCTGCAGACGTGTTGAGTATAAACCAAGCTTAACTTTTAAGACTAGACTAAGCCACAGGCTCTTGGACGGTTGTAATGTTCAGCCCAGATGATCTGACAATGTAAGGCGTTTGCAGATCAAATCTTAAATCGTCCAAACTGCTTAAAGACACATCAGGGCCATCAATGATTATGACTACGTCAGCACTTTCACGATAGCCAATGAGAGATAAGTGTAGGAACAGCTTATAGAAAATAAGACGTAAGTATGGGAGAAAAACACATGGAAATATTTTGTGGTTTTTATCCTATTGTTTTCTATACTTGTTTGCTTGGTCAGTGTCGTTGTGGGTGTTGGTTCTTTTGCTGTTGTCGGCTGTAAGGAGCTTTAAAATAACTGAAATGAATTTGAATATAGTAAATCTAAATGTACAGCAATTTTTTCAGCCATTAGGCCGCGCAACCAAAATGTTATACTTCGAAAATGATCTTCTATTTTTTGACATGCACCAGGAAACTCAGTGGAAAACATGTGCTTGTGACTTAAACCAGGGCAACTCTGAAGTCTATCAAATGGCATCCGTGAGTCTATTCTGTGCAACCAGAGCTAGGTGTGGAAAAGTCTTGTTTTGCTGGGTGCAAAGCTCGGTTTAAGCCTGGAAACTTCTCACAGATAACAGGCCACGGTGGGTCGAGCCAGGGCATTAAAATCTGTCAGCTCTCCAATCTGCTAAAAGCTTTATGGTATTACATTCAGCACACCAGAGTAAACAGTATTTATCTATGGAAGAATTAAAAAAAACGACAGTGCTAAGCATGACTTGTGATTAATTTTGTAGGTGTCCAAGATATTTGGTGGCTACAAACTGTTCATGCTAGTGAACTATTACTTCTTCCGTAACTTCTAGCATAAAGCAGCTGCTAAAGCAAAATAATGCATGATAATACCCGTCATGCGGCATGTGGTGTATGCTGGCTTTCTGAGTAGACGAAGCACTGCTTGTGCTAAAGACCACATGCTAGCTTTGCGTGTCCTGTGTCTTTACAGCGGTCACCGCTAGCAGCAGGTGATTAGCCGCTCCTTTTAGACAGTGGATTACTGAACCCTGATATAGACACGGGCTATACTTTTAATATTCTCTTTGGAGGGGTCATGATCTAAACCCATCTTGCATCCTCGGCGGTGTTTATGGGCCAAAGATCAAAGTGAAAATCCACAGATTCAGTTCCAAAACCTTCACATGCAGGAAACACACGAATGAGCCATTTAAAGCATTCTGCTCCTCACACACACACATAGGCCAACATTTTGGTATTAGCATGTTTTTGTCCCTATTATGAAAAACACAATACTGTAAAATAATACACTTTTTAACCCATTGAATTGATGTTAACCGCAATTAAATAAAAATGTATTATAGTTTAAATTTATATTAAAATGCAATTAGTTGAACTTTAGAGTGTTTTGGCCCACTTAAAGGGTTAGTTCACCCAAAAATGAAATTGATGTCATTAATGACCCTAATGTCGTTCCACACCCGTAAGACCTCCGTTCATCTTCAGACACAGTTTAAGATATTTTATATTTAGTCTGACAGCGTATCTAAGTGTATACACACTATGCTGTCCATGTCCAGAAAGGGAATAAAAACATCATCAAAGTAGTCCATATGAGACATCAGTTAGTTCATTAGAATCTCTTGAAGCATCGAAGATACATTTTGGTCCAAAAATAACAAAAAATACGACTTTATTCAGCATTGTCTTCTCTTGCTTGTTTGTGTTCAAACCTCAAATAAAGATTCAAACGGTTGTGAATCAGTGAATCGATCAATGATTTGGATCGCCAGACACCAGTGTCACGTGATTTTAGCAGTTTGGAATCATTGATTGAACCTTTAATTGATGTTTGAAAAAACTAGGAAGAGAAGAAATGCTGAATAAAGTCGTAGTTTTTGTAATTTTTGGACTTGAATGTATTTTCGATGCTTCAGAGATTCTAACTTACTGATGGCACATCTGGACTACTATGATGATGTTTTTTATTCCCTTTCTGGACATGGACAGTATAGTGTGCATACACTTGTATACGCTCTCGGACTAAATCTAAAATATCTAAAACTGTGTTCTGAAGATGAACGGAGGTCTTACGGGTGTGGAACGACATTAGGGGGAGTCATTAATGACATACATTTCATTTTTGGGTGAACTAACCCTTTAATTATGATGATTTATTACACAATGAACATAATTTTCATCCACTTCAGTAATAATGGATTATACATCCTATAGTTTATTTTACTTTCCCAGTATCTGTCTGCTTTAAGTAATATTTGAGTCTAATAAGGGTATTATTAATGCACACATTACATCTGGTAAACAAAAGCCCCATTTTAACGATCTGAGCACATGCCACAGGTGCACTTAGGGCGTATGCGAATCCACTTTTGCGAAGGGGCGCATGGTTCCTAAAAGGGTTCTTAATGAGTCGTGGGTGTGTTTTGGCGTAACATGCAATAAACCAATCAGAGACTCATCTCCCATTCCCTTTAAAAGCCAGTTT
Organism: Pseudorasbora parva; assembly: GCF_024679245.1. Classification (NCBI taxonomy): domain Eukaryota; kingdom Metazoa; phylum Chordata; class Actinopteri; order Cypriniformes; family Gobionidae; genus Pseudorasbora; species Pseudorasbora parva. The sequence continues at coordinate 16,997,351 of NC_090173.1, forward strand.
GTGCTCACACCATGGCAGATTTGCTATTTACATGGAGGAATAAAGACCCTTAACCTGACAGTGGATATTACTTATAATACTTAATGCATTATAAATACAGGCTTCATAGAAAGTGTTACCTGACTTTCTTCTTTTGAGCTGAACACAATCGGAGTATATTTAATAAAATACCAGGCTTTTTTGAGTTTTGTAATGGCGTTGTGTTGGCTGAAAGGAGAAAGTCATTGGATATTATTGGATAATTTTCTTTTTTGGGTGAACTATCCCTTTAACACCCAGATATAGTTTCTACACTTCAGGTATACTAAGGCATTTTAAAATTGACCATAAATTTTGGAAATAGATAAGCTAGTTTGACAGATTATATGGAGAACAAATGCCTGTAGTCTTAGCTTGTGCTTGAACAGCACTGGGTTTGTTTGTCAAGCCATGGTCATAAGCAGTACACCTAATACTGCGGTACCTGACAGCACATCATCAGCCCATCTATGGTAAAGCACTGAGCATGTAGCAAACCTAACGCATGACAGCAGGACTGACACTGTAGCCAAAGAGGCCGAGAGGTCAAATACTGCACCTCTCATAAATGGGCAGCTTTTCAAAGTGAAAGCAGTCCATAAATGCTCCACATGAAGACACAGTAAAGTAAATTATGAGTGAGTAAATAATCTATTTACTGTAGCAAGATGCTAACCTGAGGACAACAGTTTTATTCATTGGTGAACTAGCAACCTTCTCGGCCTTAGCTTTAACCCAGTTGTGTAACATGGGTGTCATAAAGCACAAGCTATACTATAAGCACGGTCATTTGATAAATGTTGGGTGTCTTTACACAAAATACACAAAGTGAGTGCGGAACATTTATTCAATATTTTGGCTAATTTGATAACATATTCAACTACCAAAAGTGTGATTCTAAAGTAAAGCGAAGTAAAAAAATAAAAATAATAATAATCTTAAAATCATGCTCTTAATGTGCACTATTTTTTGATGGACATTATGAAAAAACGGAACTAAAAACTTGGTATAATATTATATTGATATTACTGTATATAAATATGTTTGTCTTCATATTTTGTTTTTATCAAATTTAATTTGCTGAAGTGACTATGCGCTAATACACACCACCGTTCAAAAGTTTGGGCTCAGTAAGACTTTTTGTTGATCTCATGTTCAACAAAACGGCATTTATTTGAATAAAAAAACTCCAACTGAAATTTTTCTAGTGACTGATCACATAAAAAAATTTCATTTGGCGAATTTAATTTATGTGACTTAAATTGCATCAATTCACAGAATTACAGTTTGGAAAACTGAAAATTTTAGATGTGATCAGTCACTAGAACATTTTCAATTGGAGCCATTTTTTACAGTGCAGTAAAAACAGTAATATTGTGTAATATTATTTAAATTTAAAATAAGTGTTTTCTATTTGAGTGAGTTAAAATGTAATTTATTCCTGAGATCAAAGCTGAATTTGCACCATCATTTCTCCAATCTTTAGTTTCACATGATTCTTCGGAAATCATTATAATATGCTGAGTTGATGCTTAAGAAACATGTATTATTATTATCTGTGTTAAAGGATTTTTTGATAAATGTAAAGTTCTATATTTGAAATCTTTTGTTACAAATGTCTTTACTGTCACTTCTTATTAATTTAATGCATCCTTTCTAAATAAAAGTATTATTAATTTAAACAAATCTTACTGACCCCATACTTTTGAACGGAATAGTTTACTCCCACCCTACATTTTATTTATTTTTTCGAATGGGGTTTCATGTCCATTTTTCACCCAAAATAAGTACAAAAAATCTCCGAAAAAATCAATCTGAATTTGAATTATGCTCGTTGATCACGCCTCTTGTGCAGTAGAAAATAAAATACAGAACAGACTCCCCAGACTAATATTCAGTCTTAAAAGATTGAGCTTGGTCTGCGGATAGCCAGGCAAAGTTTCCATGGGAGTTCAAGATAAATGTTTTCATCACTACTGGAGCTGCCAGTTTGCTTAGTGTCATATGATTATTAAACAGCAAACACAAACTATGCAAAAGCGTCAGCCTTTCCAGCACACTCAGTTGTTTTTATTCACTCCTTCAAGTGGAATATATTAGCTATATTAGATGTAGTGAACAGTGAATGAGAGTATAAGGGGACAATTTCAAACACAGCTCTAGTTCCAAATATTCAGTAATAACCTGGGACAGACTATATATATATATATATAGAGAGAGAGAGAGAGAGAGAGAGAGAGAGAGAGAGAGAGAGAGAGAGAGAGAGAGAGAGAGAGAGAGAGAGAGAGAGAGAGAGAGAGAGAGAGAGAGAGAGAGAGAGAGAGAGAGAGAGAGAAACCAGATACACTCTTGCACTTGTAGTGTCATGAGTTCTTTGTTCTGAAGTGTGTATCACGTACACTCTGGAGCAGAGGAGTGTGGGCAGGGCTGCTTGTACTATGTATAACAGGCTTTATTTGTCATGTTGACCTGTATAGGTCGCAACATGTTCACAAATCCAAAGATGATGCAATGCCCCGAGAAACAATTCCTTCCAGCCAATCATATTAATTTTCTCCTCAACTGTGAGCCTATTCTGTTGAACTGCCATAAATAACAGTGTGCAATGTGATAGTCGGAGTAAAAACAGCTACCCCCTGACTGTGAAAATTAAATTTTCCCCATCTCAGTAATATGTCTATATCTGGACTCCAGCTCTGAGCCCCTTCTAACAAGGGCTGTGCTAATATTCAAATAATTGTAATATGGTGAATTTCTTCTCAAAACACATTTCTTTTCATTATTAATGTTGAAAACATTATTGAAAAGTTTATTTTTATTATTTTTATTCACATTTGAAATAGAAAATCTTTTGTAAAATTATCTCTCAGGAGCTCAGTGAATTCAAGTGTAGTACCGTGATAGGTTGCCACCTGTGCTATAAGTCCATTTGTAAAACGTACTCACGAAATATTTCACGGTCCACTGTAAGTGGTATTATAACAAGTGGAAGCGATTGGGAACAACAGCAACTCAGCCACAAAGTGGTAGGCCATGTAAAATCACAGAGCGGGGTCAGCACATGCTGAGGTGCACATTTGTGCAGAAGTCAACAACTTTCTGCAGAGTCAATAGCTACAGACATCAAAACTTTGTGTGGCCTTCAGATTAGCTCAAAAACAGTGAGTAGAGAGCTTCATTGAATGGGTTTCCATGGCAGAGAAGCTGCATCCAAGCCTCTTGAATGACTAATCATGCTTCTCTGTCTGGCAATCCGATGGACGAGCCTGGGTTTGGAGGTTGCAGGAGAACGGTATTTACCTGACTGCATTGTACCAAGTGTATAGTTTGGTGGAGGGGTGAGGATGGTGTGTGTGTTTTTTTGTTTGTTTTTTCTTTGGTTGGGCTTTGCTCCTTAGTTTAAATGAAAGGAATTTTTAATGCTTCAATGAACCAATACATTTTGGACAATTTCATGCTCCCAAATGTGTGGGAACAGTTTGGGGATGGCCCCTTCCTATTCCAACATGACTGCTCGCCAGTGCATAAAGCAAGGTCCATAAAGACAAGGATGAGTAAGTTTGGTGTGGAGGAACTTGACTGGCCTGCAGAGAGTCCTGACCTCAACCAGATAGAACACCTTTGGGATGAACTGGAGCGGAGACTGTGAGCCAGGCCTTCTCGTCTAACATCAGTGTCTGATCTCACAAATGCGCTTCTAGGAGAATGGTCAAAAATTCCCATAGACACACTCCTAAACCTTGTGGAAAGTCTTCCAGAAGAGTTGAAGCTGTAATATCTGCCAAGGGAGGATCAACTCCATATTAAACCTTACAGATTAAGAATGGACATTCCTTAAAGTTCATATGCATGTAAAGGCGGGCGTCCCAAAACGTATGGCAATATAGAGTATTCATGCAGTTGTGTACCTTGTGACATGTGTTTACATGTGTATCGTCGAATTCATGTTGTTGACATCAAGACACCACAGTCCCTGATATTTCATTGCGTGCTGGATGTGTCCTGTACAGGTCACAATAGTGCTGATAATATGAGCTGAGAAGAGAGTGAGCGGATTATGTCCTTGCTATTTGTCTTGGCTGCACGACACCTCCTGTGAAATGCTGCAGCCTGAAACCGAGGCCTTTGAAATCCAGACGGAAGCAGCCGGGCACTCCTGGAGGTCTCAGCGCTCATAAGAGGACAGCTGCAGGGCTGCGGGTCGGTCCTAAGGATCAGAGGATGGTGAAAAGACACAAATGACTGCTCATACCACAGAACAGCTATGTGCGAGCCAGCACGTACATCAGTCTGACCTTTTCAAGCTCTTTAAGGTCAAGCAGAAGAAATCACTAATTAGCTTTGACAAGATTTCCTGTAAAATGTCAAAAAATATTATCTCGAAGTTATGACAGTATATTGGACTGGATGTGTGGAAGTTCTGGTTGGTTGGCTGAAAGAAATGTAGTGATATATAACGGTTATATCAGACATTTGCTGATACGCTGGATTTACTTAAAGGGATAGTTCACCCAAAAAATGAAAAATCTATCATAATTTACTCACTGTATGTTGTCCCAAACCTGTATGAGTTTCTTTCTTCTGTTAAACACAATGTTTTGAATAATGTTCATATGGAAGCTATGGCTTTTTTCCTACCATGGAAGTCAATGGCTACTGTCAACTGTCTCTGTTTTTCATTTAAAATAATTCAACCATGTAATCACATAGTGAATTCCTCGGATCGGATGGCTCAAGCAGCTTCTCTAAGTGCTATATGTCCCATATCATGACATACAGAAATAGAATTGAAACTGAAAAGAACTGTTTTTGTGTGTGTCTGCACCATATGACCTACTTGGTTCAATTAGTGAGGGCGATGTTAAATTTAGCAGGCCTGATTTACAGCCCTGAGACCGAACACTTGACAGCATCGAGCACAGTACACAGCCCGTGTTTTAGATGCTTGTCTGATCTTTATGTCTCAATAAAGTGTTGAGCGGATGTGTGCTTTTCTGGTCAATCATATCATGCTTTATGTTTTTCCTCTGTGTGAAAAACATTGAGCAATGATAACTTTCATTTAACAAAAAGGTTGCAGCCTTTACCCAAAATGACTATGACTGACTTGTCAATCACATGTGTAAAGCTTCTAGTTAAAACCAGTAAATTGTATGTAATTTTGCTTATAATATGCACACATTTCTCAGAGAATATGGATTCAAATGTAACATTTCATTTGTTTTTGGAGGGGTTTTTTTTTCATCAACATTAAGATCTCATATTATCACCCACTACCTCAATAATTAAATTAAATTAAATGAATTCATCATTTTAACAAGAAATGTAAAATATTTTAAATGCAATAGATATAAATATGAATCTTTAAAAGTAATATTACTACCAGTGTTGAAGGAAAAACCTTACAAGTAATGCAAGTTACATAATCAGATTACATTTTTCAAGTAACAAGTGAAATAACAGGTTACTTTCAAATTTACAACAAAATACCTGGATTACTTTTTCAAGCAAGTACTACAAGGTACTTTGGTTTATAATTTATTGACTGACATCTCTCCTGCCCACGTGTTGAGAGAAAATTGGCATCTGGTTTAAAACATGCTTTTTGTGGGCGGTAAATAATGGTGCAAATACCAGTAAACTGTCTAGCTCAAACCTTAGTCAATCACCTCGTGTGATTCATTTAAATACTCTCCTGCCATGAATGTTGTGCCTGAAAAGGAACTCCTACAAATAAATATGCAGTAAGGTCGGCCTCTAAAATAACAGTGCCATTGTTTTGTCTCAAGATGCACACCCGTGATGTTTTTTTGTGTTTTATGCAGTAAATTCAGCGTTCATATTCCTGCGTCCTATTCTTGTGCGATTCAGAATGGCAGTACAGCTGAAAAGTTTGCGCATTTCCTTTAGCCTGAGGCTTATTCATTTTCAATATCACTTAGCTCTGTGCCTTATTTCTACATCATCCTAATATTTTGTGTCACAACCTTTATGTGAACTTTGTTACCCAAACTGTACATTTTTTGGCTAAACATTTTTTTTCTCTTTAAAGGGGTACTTCAGCGCTGAAAAGATGAGTCTGTATTTAAACTGGGTCATTAATGTAGTAGAAATGTGAAATTATTTTTGAATTTGGTGCCTTCTAGACTGAGAAAAGACAGAAAATGTATTTTTGTCTCATGGGGATGAAAGACTACAATTCCCAGAATGCTTCGCTGCCCTGTGAGGCCATTCCCAAAGCTACTGCTACTGGATTACAGTGACTGAGTTAGAGAACAGACACTACAATTAAATACTGAACCTGTTCAATATAACGATCGAGTTGCCGCGTGAGTCTCACAGCACTAACTCAGATTAGGAGTCAGATTACATTTAACGTCATAAATGAGCTAGTGAGCTCTCGTGATGAGAGCTGAGGTAATCGCGACCACACTCGCGGCATACATCCGCATTAAATGACATGCATTCAGTCTGGCACGTTTTTAGTTCATGCCTTTGGGATTTTACCTTTCATAGAAATTAATTAGAGAAGTTAAAACACTTACATTGCTCAGTATCCGTTTAAATGAGTGCCTGCAGCTGCGAGCTGAGCTGTGAGTGCGACCCCATCCCCCATGCGGGAAACATGCAGAAATAGCTCCCTCTGCTGGCTGCAGTCTTTAGCCTCTGGTCAAAAATTTCCAAAGACGCATATATCGTCAATTATATGGAAGGAATTTTTCCAGAAACAAAATGCATGAATCTCTTGTCTCAGGGAAATATGAGGGGGGGAATCACAATCATTTGAATATATTCCAGGGTTTCTAATACAAAACCATATGCTAATCGCTGAAGTAACCCTTTAACGTTTAACTCTTTATCAACAGCGTAAAACCTTGACTACATCCAAAATTGCATACTTTCCTAAATAGTAAAAAACAGTATATGAAAAGACAAGAATGGTATATGAAGAGTAGTATATAGGAAATTCACAATATTCATAAAACGACGAGGCCACATGAGAGGATTTGTGTATGGCAGTAAAGCAAAGCAAATGATGCCGCAGGTCAGGTGAAAATGACCACATCAGAGGTGGACAGAGTACACAACTTCATTACTTGAGTAAAAGTAAAAGTACTACTGGTCAAATAATACTTCATTACAAGTGAAAGTTGTAAAAACAGATTCTTCAGATCGAATGCATGGATCCAATACACTTCTGATATTCTCCCAACTGTTTATGTTTACTTAATACATAATCAACTTTGTTTATGTGAATACTCGCCAAAATGAACATTTTGACGTCCGTTGTCTTCTATTTTGCTATAAACTGATCATTGTTCAAGAAATGCTTGGAAATCACTGAACTTCACGTGGCCATACACGATTGATTCCTGATGGGCTTTCTTTAAAAACCTAAACACCTTTTAAAGAAGAAAAGACTTTCAAAGCTTCTACAGAAACGACTTCAAGGACCTTGATAGAAATGTGGGGAAGTAAAAAGTATGTCTTTCAAATGTAGTGAAGTTAAAGTCATAAGTTTCCAGAAAGAAAAAAATATATACTCAAGTAAAGTACAGATAATCATAAAGTGTACTAATACTCAAGTAAATAGTCACTGTCCATCTCTGGACAACATGATTCATCTCGTATGACCAGATTACATTCATACTACACTCAGTTTTTTAGTAGTTCTGAAGTAATTACTCGTTCAAAAGAACTCAGAGAGTATGTGATTTCACCGTACACAATCTGCGTGCCGTATCCAAAGCCAGTAAAACCAGTCACGGCGCTTGTAGGCGCAAGATGGTGTTTTGTCTGATTATTCTGATGGTGTTGTTGATGTTTCAAGTAATGCAGTCATTTGAATGCTACTTTGTAACAGCACAATTTTTCTGTAGTGCCACCTATCCGAAATAGCTTGTTTTATGTCTTCAGCGCTGTAGCCTGTTTTGTGCCACTCCTCAAGAATCAGTGTGTTCTCTAAGCTGTGTGGATATCCAAAACCTACTGAGCAACATGATTTATGGTGCTTTTGAAACATTATAGAAAGATCACACGTCTCTTGCTGGTCTTAGACTGTAGCTCCCGCCATAAAACGCTTGTTCCCTTCAGCTGTTGCCCATGTGTTCGATCACACCATTGAGGATGAGCTCATTTATGCGGTAAACACATATTGTCCAGGTTTTTCGAAAGAGACCATGCAGGCTGCTCACTGGTGCTGTCATCGATGTTTATTAGGGGGTGGGTTTGAATCTTTATGAGCTTGTGAAAGTACAGTGGGACCCTGGGAGGAGTTACACCACAGTCACTCGATACAGGGGATGACATCCCCAAAATAACCCTACAAAGGGTATATAGGGATCTGCTTCAACCTTCACTGTCAGGAGACCAGACTGTGCACACGGTGCATTCAATTTAATGATACTAGTATTGATGATGGGACACATAAATTAACAAATCTTGACAGGAAAAGCAGATTCACCCAAAACTGATCCCACTGGAAAAAAAAAAGTGAACATTATTTCGGATCTGAAGCGGATTTTAAAAACTGAAGACGGTGTGAACCCAAAGTGTTGAGGTTCAGCATCCCCCCCCACCCCCCAAAACCGGATTTTACTCTTACGTGGAGCTTGATTTGAGGCATTTGAGTTCTTTGTCCTCCTCTTGAGCCTTGAGCCGAGGGGGGAAGCAAAGCCGTGGCGTCTGCGGGAATGAAGTACAGCTACCAGTACCCGGCGTCACAGTACACGCGCTCCAACACGCACTACGCATCCACTCACTACACGCCTTCGCATTACTCCAGCAGCTCGTACTCGCCCAGCTACTCCAGTGCCGCGAAGTACAGCCTTACTTCCCTCCACACGCCATCATACTACACTCCGCCAGCTTACACACCTGCGTACAAGCCCACCTCCACTTACACCGCCGTCTACAGCAAGCCATCGCGACAGAGCAGTTCGCCCCGGACAAGTGTACAGCACACTCCTACCGTAACCCTCAAACCCGCCCGGGCCGTGCGCTTCACAAACGATGTTGTATTCCAGGATTTAGTCCGGCACAGTGAGCTGGAACAGATCGGCCGCTTTATGAGGGCGAGGAAAGTGCGTCTGGACACCATCTTCCATTCCGGTGAGTCAACCTCACCAAATATACAGATTATTAAACCATTAAGGCATTGGCTTTATGTGTTCGAAACATAGATCAAACATATTGGGCTGACATGTCAACTTCTGGATCTACCAGTGGTAGGGTGTTGGGGTAGGCCAGTGGGGGTCAAGATTTAGTTTCGGCAGTTACAGTGTGTTCAAGTCATGTCATAACGTATTTACGAGTTCAAATGCACAAGAACATCAGCACAACTCATAAATATGAATTTTGGTAACTGGATTTTCTTGACTATGGAGTTTCTGGGTTGAGTGTGATGCAATGGATGCAGAGTCTCTATCAATGGTGAATTTGTTCACGTTGATGAAATTATTATTTTTGTTGCATGTACAAAATGCTATAGTATTGTACCAGTATGATAGAATATATAACAGTTTAATATCATAAATTGAATAAAAGCGTAAGAAAGCAAAAACACTTCTGATGTGCATTATTTATTCATCATGTAGAGTAATAGAATTGTGTTGAGTTTTTTATTGCCATCTTGCTCTGACCAAAACTATTTGAACACCTGAACTCATAATTACAACTTATAAAACTCATAAATATGAACTTTCCATGAGGACTTGAATGCATGCATCACTGTAATAACAAAAAACATATTACTCCTTTGATTCTG